>NC_026159.1:4421045-4437286 GCF_000512975.1 Sesamum indicum | reverse complement strand
AAATAAAAAAGGGTAGGCCAAACACACCATGGAGGTGGATAGTATAAGAATGCATAATGGTGATAGAATATGATTCATAAACACGAATCAAGATCTTTGCTTAACTAGAAAGTTGATAGGGAGTGTTTGGGGGTGGAGGGGGGCCCTACCAATCTGAAGCCATTGCAAACACATTCAATAATGCATTGTCGGCTATGCTGATGAGAAGTTAGGTCACCAGTTAAGCATGATCCATTCATACTCCTCTTAATTAACTTTTAACATTATTATTAATTTGCACTTTCTTAACCAGCCTGTCCTTTTCTTAGCTAATTAACCAAGTTTTCAACTACTAATATTTCCTTTTAATTTCCCTGAATTCCTGTCATCACCTAATAATGATGAACACCTGTGCATGTGTAATACAAATATTGCCAATTTTCATCTTATAATTATACATTGTTTGTATTTTTTAAATTTTTTTTATGAATTTAATCGTAAATATCTCATATTTGATCCTATTTAATAAATTTAGTTCTGTATTAATAATTTTGGTGCTAACGACGTATTATTACAAATAAAAAATAACATCTATTCCATTACTGAAGGGGGCCAAAATTATTAGCACTGGACTAAATTTGTCAAAAAAATTAACCAAATATGAGATGTTTAAGATTAAACTCATAAAAGAAATAACTAAATGTATATAAAAAAAATATAAAAGTACTAACAACCCATAGCTGCAATATCATAAATGTAATTTTGCGTATTTATATTTGTCCTTATTGTATGACAAGTATGACAATTCTTTTTCCTTTGATAAGCTTTTCTAGGAAGATAATTAATTTGTAAAACTACATTGTTACTCTAAAATAATTATTGAATCTAATTACACAAACACTTCATATCTTGATAAAATTAAAAGTACGTCCCCTAAGTTTATAGTTGTAGTTTACGTCACCACCTCCTCAAGAGTGAGGAGCGCAACCTATATATACAAACACCTTTTGATGTAACTTACATCGACATCCTCATGTAATGTATAATTAAATTTAACTTTTGAAAATATCGATGTAATTCGCTCTATATGTAGATTATATATATATATATATCCTGCAGGTAGATTTTTACATGAATTGGACTTAAAGGCACCTAACACTGTCAAATACGTCGCATCAATATAATGTAGATCATACTATTAATGTTCACGCTCATTATAGTTGAATATAAGAAAATCCATATTCTTGGTGTAAATATCGTCATTTTAATTTTGATTTTCTTTCTTTTTTTCAGGTGGATGTGGGGTGGAGAGGTGTTCGTCAGATGCAAACACATAATTATAAATTCAATTAATTTATGAATAGATGGCCCCATGACCCAGCAAAGGTGTGATGCACTCAGCTATAGTATTTGGATCCATTCGTATATATAGGTTAAAAATTATTGAATTTTAGTCTCACCACTCTATAATTTTTATTTATTTATTTATTTCTAAGTTGTGCTAGATATATAAACCAAACGATTTGGTTTAATTAGATAAAAAATTAACAGCATGATCTGCAACACGACTGTTAATTGTTCAGTACCAAATTGAAAGTTGGGCGGAAACATGCTTGCTTAAGCAAATTAATATTTAAATATTTGTATTGATTATAATTAACGAAAGATGCATTGTCCATTCCGAAATGTTTAATTAATTTTTCAATGAACGGCTGATCTTTGTTTTTATATAACTCATTACACCATGCTGTTTTTAAATACCTCAATAAATATATTTAAAAAAATCAATAATTAAAAATAAAATTAAAAATATATTCATGTTCATGAAATTCCAACATCTGATCTACGTACATGTAATCACAAATTGTTTTGATTTAATATTCTGTATTGGGCATTGACATGGTTGAGATCGATAGATTAAGACAAAGTATTGTAATAAAATAAAAGCGGAATCCTCCCGAACTCGGCCAATCTAATTAATATGATGCTAATTAATCAAACCTTAAATTTAATTATATTAATTAAGTAGAGGGAACAAGTGGATATGTAATCACGTCACCGCTAGTCTTTTTGTCGCTCGTGTGCACAAAAGTCACAATGTCTAACGTTAGTGCTCCTCAATCATTCAATAATGTCTAATGCCGTATTATTTAAGTATCAGAAAAGGACAATAATAATGTTTTATTTTTTCTATCATCTTTTAAACAGGATAATCATAATGTTCTTTGCTGCCAAGTATATATATACATCATGAGACGTACGGAGACTTGAGTACACTACACAAAAATAAGATCGTAAATGATTCGAATCGAATTAAATATATTATTATTTTCAAATTTATTTAAATCGTTATTGGGTTTTAAAATTTATATTGATTTAATTGAGCTAAGAAAAGTTTTAATTGGATCGAATGAATTCGAGTAACTTGATATTTTTAAGTATATTTTATTTTTTTCACTAATCGAATCGAGTTAGAAAGTTTATCGAATAAAATTTTTTATTTAAAATTTGGTCATTTATTAAGGTTAATAAATCGAGTTCCATTGATATTTTATCAATGAATTTCAATCGAGTATCAAATAGTTTGATTTATCTTCGGTTCCACAAGAAAATGAGAATATCAATAAAATAAATTCAATTTAAGCAAAAAACTATCACTAACCGTGTATGTTTTATAGTAATAGGCTTTACAATTTTAATGGCGATAAAAACTGTGTAAATAGTAATTGCAAAAGGATTTATGTATAAAAATTTTACTATATATAAGTGATTACTGACAAATGTACTATAAGAAATATAATACATTAGTCATGATTAAAAATAAATAATTGCAGCAAATAGTCATTTACGACGGTCATGCAATAATGGTTTGCCGTAATTTTCCAAAGAGACTAAAAGACATGACAAATCTTTTTATCATGGTTCTTCAGTGTGATAAATAATTTTTTCATAGTAAAAAAATTGATTTTTTGCATCATTTTTATTTAATAATAACTAATAAATAATTATTTATCATGATTTTTATCCATAACTATAATATTATAGCAAAAAATAATTTTTTTTCTTGTGATATATGATAACAAAAAATGACGAATAATATAATTGACATTAAATTATTATTTTGTTACACATAATTATTAATGACAATGTAATTAGTACAGTTCTTGTCAACATTAATCTTTTAAAAATTATAAAAAAAGTATGACTTAATACATATTTTTAATAATAACTCTTGACATTTTCACTTAATTACTTGCTTTTTATATATATTTTTCTTGCAGTGGTTGTAATCACTTAACTTAGAAAAAGATAAAAATATATCTATAAAAATTAATCAACAAATAATATATAAAACTATATCCATAAAAATTAATCAACAAATACTTCCACCAAAAAAAAAATAATTTATTAACAAATTCAGTCAATTGTATTGCTCTACATAATTGGATTATTAATTAGTTACGTACAAGTTACTAAATTCGAGATTAATTTTAATATATATATATACAATTTTAAGAATAAACAATGGACATACATTGCACCAATCATTGCCTCTTGTAGCATATTTATATATAAAATCTATAAATATATATTAGCAAATCGTGAGAAATAAATGTGGTGGTATTTTTAAATAATTATATATATATATATATATATATATAAGTTTGTAAGAAGAAGGAATGAATATATATAGATAGATAGATAGAAAGAGAGGCGTAGACAAAGGGGACCCGCCAATGATTTGGTATGATGGGGAATTTGATTTGGGGTTGAGGATAAAATTATTATTATTATTGAGCGTAGAAGTTGGCAATGATGGAGGGCAGAATGTTGTTGGGATAAGGTTTCGTGGTATCCGTTGTTAGTTCCTCTCTTTCCGCCCAGCCCCCCAATGTTGCCTTTCTCACCCACATCCTCACACTATTTGTGCCTTCTCCTATCCTATGCAACAACGTTTTCTTTTATTCTTTTAAAAAATTCATCAATATTCTTAAAGCAACCAATATATTCTTACAACATTCAGAACACAATACAATAATATTTCTAAATCAATCTACAAAATTAAAGTAAACAAAAAAACAACATACACATTCGTAGGACTCGAATTCATAACCTTTTGATTGTGAGACCTCAACCTCATCACTCAGACAAGGCTCATTGGTTTATCTACGTCCCTTTTTTCATTTCTCTATTTTCCCTTTCTTAGCATGCTACTCATCCTCGTCATCTCTTTATCTCTCTCTCACACACACACACACATACTTTTGTTTATATTTTTATAAATACAATTTACATTATTCAATACGTACATATAGATATAATAAGAAGCATATTAAATACACCAATGAGAGTAAACATATACGAATAAAATTTTACAGTACAAAATTTGTCTTTTCCAATGATCGGAGGAGTACATACGTAGATCCCTTCATACAAAAAGAAGGCATTTATTGAGTGAAGATATAGCATCCCCTAGCCCACATAGCAAACTCCATATGTAAATCAGTCAGCAAATAGATGGAGTAGTACTGGAAATAATTGGAGCAATCATGTAACAATTAACATGGTAAAAACATCCTTAACAAGAGTAGATACAAAGTAGATAAATGAATATAGGTCTGATCAATAATGATAGAATGTTGAGAAATATGGGCATGGGCAGTGCTACCTAGTCCAATTATACACACAATAATTTCATCATAATCTAGTCTGAATATTTTTATTTTTTTACCTCAACAGGTAAAAGCGCATATCACATTCCACCGACTCTTTCATTAAAGCAAAGTGCTTTTCTCTATCTTCTAAAAATTAACATTCCATCATTTCTTTGCATAGACTTTTTGTAGGACCAGCGACTTTCATATACAAGCATCATTCTTTCGTTTAAAAGTAGGTCGAGAATTGCCCTCCCCCCCCCCCCACCCCTCCACTTTTAGCGACTGATTCTCATCGTCTAGAAAGAGGAAAGGGAAAAGAAAGATATACATATTATAGTGGTAAAGAATGTAATGCATATGAGATAATTGAGATCCCACACCAAACAACTTGGTTGAAAATCTTATGCCGATGTCTAAGTTGGCGGTGAGATTATAATTCAAGGGTTTTTTATTCCATTATATATATATATATTATTATATATGAGTTCAAATATTATTCGAATCGTTGAATTTATCGTTTGATGTGAGTGTATTGTGAGTTGATGGTTGCTGAATTATAATGCTTGCCTCAATAGAAATTACGGTGATTAAATTAGGTGATATCTCAACGAATTTCTGTGATAATTAGGTTCTCCTGGATGGGAAGCTACAATGAGTTTAACCCGATTTTTAATGTTTTATTCATCAAAAGCATATGTACATTATTGCTTATAAATATCAATATTGATCAATCCATCATAAGAAAATGGCTCAATAGTTATAAAAAATCAATGTCGAGCTAATTAGCAAGTAAATTTTTTATTGTAAATTTATATTATTTAATACAAGAAATTACTGTATAATAATTTTAGCAACAAAAAATACTTGTTGATAAGTTTAGCAATGATTTGTTCAACATATATATTAAATATTGTACATTAATAACGAGAATTTTCCTTACTAATTGGTTCGGAATTTTAACATCAAAATTTATGTAATTATTGAGTTATTTTTGGTAGTGAATCAATTTTTAATAATTTTCATATATCCATATTTTGAACAAATCGAATTTAAATTTTTAGAAATTCTTGAATTAAATTTGATTAACTTATTTGAACGGCTTCGATTAGCACAAAGTTGTGGGGAATGGGGTTCCCCTAATCTCACATACTTTGCTGTATTCTTGTGCAAAATGCAAGCTAAATGAGAATGCTCGATAATGGGTTCACTGAGTGCACGCAATTCTAAAGACAGATGGTCACATTAGGTATGGGCAGGACCATTTTATTGCAAAAAAATCTAACTCGCTTGCGATTCAACAAGAGGTACGTGAGTTGTAACAGTACTTAAGTCGCTTTGTCCCAATCAAATGGCAAATCTAAGTCCTACCACTTATACATGGGTATTTGTCTGCTTTTTATCAATTAATATTTCATTGTTATAATAGTTTGAGGTTTTATAATTAAAAAGTTGTAAAGATATATATTTATTTTTATAGTAGTTTTACTAGAAAAAAATGTAATTTTTCATTATAGTTAATTGTTATAACTAAAAGAAAAAAACTTATAGCGGATACTAATGAATCACAGTCACAGCTGCGCAACGTTTATTACCTATTGTTTCTGCAAGCGATGTCAAAATATTTACTACACCTAAAAATTGTGGCAAATATTGTGGCCATAAAACCCGAATGCTGATTAACCAATAGTCAAAATTTAAATTTTCACATCGATTTTATCTGAACTTGGTAGAAAGTATTGATTTACTATGATTTTTAAGTTGTATTGATTTATAGTATAGGGAATAATTAAACTTTTTTTTACAGAATTTCTTTCTTCCTTTTTTTTTTTTTGTTTGGACGTATTCATTAAATTTAAATTACCAATGTATTGAATTTATTTTTGAATTTTGGATATATTAAATGATGTTGTGAATCAAATACTGTATATATTTTGATTCAAAAATATTAATACTCTTAATATTTTTTTTAATATAGAATGGGATGCATTATATAATTACCCGTTTCAACTAAATAAATAATAAAACCACGAAAAATTGGTGATTTTTACACTTCAATTTCTTCAACTAAAGATTGACATGAAAATGGTAAGAAAATTGGTCGACATCGTAATTATTGGATTCCATTCATCTTCACATTAATTTTATGACGAAGGAGATCATATATAGGAATAATTTCTCCTTTTTCAACTTTAATCATAAATGACTTTAATTGATACGAAGTGTAGAAAGAATAAAATATTTCAAGGATGTCTAAATTTCCATCCCTTGCGTCCTAAAAACATTCTTTCGACAACAAAAACGTTGATTTATTCCATAATTTTTGACAATTCAGAATGATTTGCGTGTTTGGAAAAAAGAATAAAGCCAGTTTCATTCCACGGAATATGTGCATTTGATGTTGTAATATCCTTTACTGCATCAATTAACAACTTATATAAGTTTTAGTCAAATAATTCCATCCATTGGATTCAATTTTTGGAGGAGTGTTCATAATCGAATCAGGATGCACTCGGTGGTCGGGCCGTGACAGACGTTCTTCAAGAATATTTTCTCTCTTGTTTTGTTTAAGGAAAAAAGAATGAATTTAATTCATACGACTTTAATTGCGATCAAGTAAGAATAGATTTGACTTAAATGTATGAACAGAATCGCAAATTGATAATAGACGCACTTAGTTAATCTCTCATGTGTTTCATGTCTTGCTAGAATCCACATAAACTAATAAACATGTAATTGGTTTGGTAAAGAACCAAGAGGATAACAAAAATGGTATATATTATATTGATAAGATTCAAAAACACATTATTCAAACTTTCACTAATTTTATATGCAAAGTATTCGGCTTTAATGCAATTTATCCCATTGTGATGTTATAAGCATGTTATTCTTTTATGAAAAAAAAAAAATTATTTTCATATGTTTTTTAAAATAAAGCAATTTACTTCTGTTTAAGGAGGTAAATATAAAATATAGGGAGGTATTCTGTAATCATTTTTATAGGAGGAAATTTGCTCATTTGCAATGCCATAAGGGGATTACTTGCATTTTTTCCCAAAGTATTCTGTTTCAACAAGGTCTAGCTTAGGTAACAAAGTTGAGACCTTATAATTACAAGACAATTGTTTGAATCCCATCAACGTGTGGGTTAGTATTCTATTTTAATAATAATTATTGATTAAATATAGATCTCTAATCTCGATATATATTAAAATTATGATGTGATTGTGATCAATTTACTCAAAGAAAAAAGGCATTATGTCTAAAACATCGTTTTATATGTTGAAAAGAGAAAAAAAAAAAAAAAAGAAAAAACAAGGTTCACACGTTCAGATGAGAAATTTGAATGGCTTATAAGCCCAATTCCTCCTCTCCCTAACGAGGCATGTTTTTATGACAAAATCGTGACGTTCGTACTAAGACAGAGCGGACAATACATCGTGCAATCATACACCAATCAAGTAATAAGCCATATGATTTAGCATCGTCTGTGAGAATGAGGCCATGTGCACATCCCAAGCCCCTCTTCTAGTGGGCTGATAATGTAGGCAAGTGTCTCAATTGGTTGCAGACGATGAGTTTGAACGGCTTATAAGTCATAATGTCTCGTCTCTATAGCAAGACTCTTTTTTAAAATAAAATAAAAAAAAACTATAAGGTTCATACAAAGTTAAAAACGATAATATCTCAACAGAGGACACCAATTGAATCATCAATCACAAAAATATATATATACACACACTAACTTTTGGCTATTAAAAATGAGTGGTATATATTAATGCATGGATGTGTTAACTGTAGCACTATGAAGATTGAAACATAGGGTACCACATATCTGAAGAAATGTACTTTACTAGATTCATGTTAGGGGTATAGCTTTTCACCCATATTTGCCACTGAGGAGGCATATGCACCTCCCCAAAAGCCCCTCCAACTTACTTTTATTTCTAAAAACTATATATTCTAAGCTTATCATCACAATGGAATGTCAACATATTCCTCCTGTTGTTCCTTTAACATAACCTCACTTCCAGAAAACTTGTACCTTTTCATATCATTCAATCTAACTATAATATTTTTTAATCAACTTGTTTTGGGTACCGTACGATAATGTTCTTTTATATTATATCAATATCAATAATAAATTTGATTTATTATTCGATCAATAAATTCATAGTACAATAAACTAATATGACATAGACTCACATTCAATGAGACAATTACACATTACAATTAACTCAGTAAATCAGACAAATATCCACACATTTTACGAAAATCAAACCTACGATGTTTCTGCTAGCACAAATTCCTCCACCTTATACTCTTTTCAATTTTGATTTACCCATATTAAACAACAACACCACGTCCTCAACGAGCTTAATTATTTTCAATTCTCACTGGATCCAACATTATAAAGTATAACTTATAAGTTAGTCACTGTCAACTCAAAAGCACCAACATAAAATAAAAAGCTCTATATATGTCAATAAAATTTAAACTCGTGACGTTCATATCGAATCTCAATGCTAATGGTATCCTATGTGGAAGTATATGTTAGTCATTTAAACTTTTTTTTTAAAAGAAAAAAAGAGTTTATTTATGTGGTTGGGTGTGGATACCTAATTATAATACCGGGAATGTGGTTTAGGACCAAAAAAGTTGTGGTGCATGGTGACGAAAATTTGTGCAGAACATATTCTGTAATAACAGTAGGGCCTGCCATCAACTTATCCCTCTTGTACCTTTTCCTTTTCTTATAGTGTAAAGTTTCTGTCTTGTTACAAACATAAAAGTAAAAACAACGCACGAAAAAGTTGCTACGTGGGATTGGAGAAAATGTTAAATAATTGGATGGATAAGTAAACGATGAGATCAAATCAAAGATAAATTCTCTATGATTTCAACTGTCGATGCAAATCCCATCCAGAAATAGTGATATATAGGTTATAATCAAATCATGGAAATTTAAAATATATTTAGATCAAGATACATGTGGATGAAGATTAAAGAAATTTTTTGAGAAATTAAAATGTGTGTAATTTTGTTTATGAAAATTAAGTCATCACCCACTTTTACCTAAACAAGTATTTATTTAACTATGTTGATTTAAATACTAAAATATACTATAATATAATAAATTTCATTTGTATGAACAATAACTGAAATGTTAGTTCATGGTTGGGCTGACATGAGCGGGCTTGTCGGATCAGCCCACTGGCATTGTCGGGACTTTGGACTACTGACTCTCCAGTCCACTTCCAATTTCAATCTTGATTTGTTGTAATAATAATTAATTTACCCTCCTTTGAAGATGGGCCATCTAAAATGAAGTAGATAATATATTGCACTCAAACGTAAATTATTATTTATTATATGTTCGTAATAACAACATTATATGAAAAAGAAGTTGCGTTAGCATTCAGTATTAGATAAAAATGAGCAGTAATTACAGTTGAGAGTAGAGTACAGATCCTCTGGTTACATATATATAAATCAACAAATTTTCTGTACAATTTTGAATTTGAATTTTAAGAAACATAAAACGGTTAGTTTGCAACTTTCACGCTTTCTTCTAATTGAGTAGATAGAATTTAAAATTATAAAGCTTTAAGTACTTAAAACGAATGTGATGTTTCTCAGTTTGAATTAATATTAATTAAACTATGAGAAGTACAAACAACAAAGAGATTAGTAGTAATTGGTTAATCAGTCAAAAGTCATAATTGACGTAGACAGCAAAGATTGGCAGCGATCCAGACTGTATTTGTGCAGAATATTAGGCAAATATAAGTTTTGCTAACACCACATCAAATTTGTCGTTTTTGACACATTTGCCCTTATCTGTAAAATCGTGTACACTTCCAATAAATGAAAATAAAAATTCAAAATATGAAATAATCGATATTTTTTCTTAAGGGTAAAATGCAATTTACCCCTATGTTAATAAAAAAGAGAAAAAAAACCCTTGTGAAAAAATAGTAGCAATTTACCTCTGTATTTTAAAAAATAAAGCAACAAATCTCCTCACGCGAAGTAATGTGTTTCACGCGCCTTTTCTAATTTTTTATTTTTTATTTTGATTATAAAATTATATTTATAACCTTATCTATAAACTGCTGGATTTGATATGAATCTAAAATCAAAATTTAACTAGTTGATCAACAGTGTGGATTTTATTTACTTTACATCAACGATTTAAAATTTTTAAATATATAAATTAAAATTAAAATTATATATCTTTTTGATAAAAAATTAAATTATATATGTAATATATAATTTTTATATAGAGATAATTTATTTTTTATATATAAAAATGTGTATCTTTATGTATATAAAATTATATATATGCATAAAGATATAGACGACGATGGCGGATGTTGTGCCGAAGGGGGAGGAGGAGGGGGACGTGGTGAAGCTGAGGTTGCGACCGCGACTACTGATGGGGAATGGAAAAGAGATTGACAGTGGGAGAGGACGAGGGGAAAACTAGAGGAATGGGGTTGAGGAGGAAGGGGAAGGAGTGGCGGGATTGGGCTCGAGGAGGACAACAAGCTAGGGAGGGGATAGGCGATGGGCGTCGCAAAGAGGACGTGTGGAGGGGGTGGTGGTCAGTGATCGGAGATGGGGGCGTTGGCCTTCGACAAAAGAAGAAGAAAAAGGTGGTGTATAAAATAATATTTTATTGAACAGAATCTTTCTCAGATGCAAAGGCAGCGCATGTAATGCACCGCTGCAAGAGGGGGGATTTTTACTCAATTTAAAAAAATATAAGGTTATAAATTATTATTTTTTCTTAAAGGGGAAATATTTGTATATTTATGATAACACATGAGGTAAATTGTATTTTTCTTATTTTTCTAATCCTCGCTTTTATTTTTGTTAGTGTTGAAGGGACAAAGATGTGAATCGGTGAAATTTGCGTAGCATTTCAATTTTCAATTTTCAAAGTTTAGATACCAATTAAGGTAATAATTATCAACGGCTTAATCTAATCTAATCTAATTATCTAATTATTACAGTAGTAAAATGGCCCGATTCCCACTTCCTATTCTTGAACCCAAACCCGATACGGCGTCGTAGTTTGAAGAATGACCAAATAAAAAGTAAGTAAAAGAAAGAAAAGAAAAAGATGAGTAGAGAGAGAAAGTTCGGGGCAGTGGAGTCCACAACTTTCTTCTCAAGTGTGCAGAACTAAAGTTGCGAAAACCCCAACTCCAAAAATCAAACAATTCGCAGTGGGGGATTGAGGAACAAGGAAGCGTTATTCGAGCACTGGAATCGCTGATTTAATCAGTCGATGGCGAGCGCGACTTCTCACTCGGAGAGATTGGCTGTAACTCCGCGGAATGCTGCAAGAATTGCACTCTCCCCGAATTCAGGTTCTGCTAGGGTTTTGAAAACCCCTTTAAGCGATGAAGACATATGGAAACGGCTCAAAGAAGCGGGGTTTGATGAGGAGTCCATTAAACGCAGAGATAAAGCCGCACTTATCGCCTATATAGCGAAACTAGAAGCTGAGGTTTCCTTTGGCAACTTTCGTTTTAGTAATTACTTGTTTCTATGTTTGTATATGGATAATTTGTTAAATTGTGATGTGTTCTGATTTTGTTGTTACTTAAATCCTTTCGTGGGTAGTTGCATTGGTTGAGATGTATTTTTGAGGAGATTGTGATTTGGGCTTTTCATATTGTCGTTGTGATCTTACTTAGAGTTTGTATCAGCCACATTCTGCCTTTTTTTTTTTTTGGCGAAGGATTTGAGGATGTTGTGTTTATATTTGCATTTCTTACTTATTCGTATTCTTGATGTTTTATGTGAGAATAGTAGGCTGGAAAATTTTCATTATTGCTGTCTATATCTGGTTGCTTTTCCATATGTTGATCTTTTTCTTAGATATTGGTGAATGTTAAGGAATCACTTTTTCACGAGTAAATGTGTTCAATACTTTAATTCAATCTACAAAAGTTCCCATATGGGTTTCATTTGTTTGCAATTGTATATATTTTTAGTTTTGATGTGGCTTTTATCCACTTTAGATGTACGAGCACCAACACCACATGGGGCTTCTCATTTTGGAAAGAAAGGAGTGGCTGTCCAAGTATGAGGAAGCTAAATCTGCAGCTGATTCTGCTGAACTGAATTTGAAGCGTGAACGGGCTTCCCATGTCTCAGATTTGGCTGATGCCAAGAAACGGGAAGATAGTCTAAAGAAAGCTCTTGGCATTGAGAAAGAATGCGTCAAGAATGTATTGGTCTCATTTCTGTTTTTCCTATGATTATTAGGTCAAGGTGATGTGATTCTGATTTTAGGAATTTCTGTAGATTGAAAAGACATTGCATGAGATGCGAACAGAATATGCAGAGGTGAAGGTTGCAGCTGAAAGTAAATTTGCTGAGGCACGAAGTATGATGGAAGATGCTTTGAGAAAGTTGACAGAGGCTGAGGATAAAATGCGCGCAGCAAAATCTCTGGAAGCAGAGGCCAGTCGATATCACCGAACTGCTGAAAGAAAGCTGCATGAAGTTGAAGAACGTGAAGATGACTTAAGGAGACGCATAATATCATCAAAATCTGGGTAAGTTCATAGTTGATTATTTTCTCTTCTGTCCAATCATCTTCTGGTGTATCCTGAAAGACTGGTGGTCTTTGGTTTCCTTTCTGCACTGGTTTGGGTGTTTTGAGATTATTTGTCTACACACAATTGCTTCTGTCAATAATATATACCGGGGATATGGCAAAGTGGTGTTTGAAAATTTTATTAGCCAAATTTAGTTGGTATTTGAGTATGTGATTGTGGTTTCTAAAATCCCTCATCCACGGTCTTATTTAATTTATTGGAAGTTGTTTGAATTTACTTGGGTTGATTAGTTTTGTCTTTTGCCTCCTCTGTCTTGTTGGTGATGTCAGGAGTTTCTCTGCTTCATTGTTTGCCCGTCAATGTTGAATTATCGATAATTTCTTGTGTTATTTTTGTATTAGTTTTGAAGCCAAAGAGAAAGAGATTCAGCTTGAGAGGCAATCTTTATCTGAAAGGCAAAAAGTTCTGCAGCATACGCAAGAAAGGTTACTGGATAGTCAAGCTTTGCTGAACCAGAGGGAAGAATATGTTTTTACTAAAACTCAAGAGTTCAAGAGATTTGAGAAGGAGTTGGAGGATTTAAAGTTAAGCATTGATAAAGAACGCACATCCTTAAATGAAGAAAAAGTAGCTCTGGAGCTTAAAGCAAGTTCTTTGTCTGCAAGAGAGGAGGTTAACGTTTGACTTCCTTTTTCCTTTTGACGCTCAGTAAATTGATATTGCATCATTAGATTGTGTTCTTAATCTGTTCTTTTCATTTTCTTGAATGGAGAGTATTCATGCAGTTCATTTTTATGCTCTTAGGCTGTTATCAGAAGAGAACATGATCTTCTTAAGAAGGAGGAAGAGGCACTTTTGTTGCAAGCTAAACTTGCGAGCAAAGAATCTGTAAGTCTACTCTCATGAATGAAAGAAGTGAAGGTCATAGAAAACATTTAGTTTACCTTAAGTGCAAACTTGTTTCTTTTTGGGCATTTATTTTCAACCAGTGACTTGGTGCAAAACTGCAACTGAATGAATTCTTTTGAATTTTTTTGTTAAAAAGAAATTAACTTTGACGCCAACAAATTAATAATGTAAATGTGAGAAAGAGAAAATTTACAATTAGCTAACGGTGGCTCTAGTGACATACTATTGTAATATCCATTTAATATTTAACCTTGTTATTAGCATCATACTATTTATTGTCATTGATTACTTATTATAATTAGCTAATGGTGGCTCTAGTAACATACTATTGTAAAAAGAGATTAACTTTGTTATTAGCATCATACCGTTCATTGTCATTGATTACTTATTGTAATATCCATTTAATATCAATCAGTTGATTCAGTTAGTTATTATGTGGAATCAAATTGATGTAGCTAAGTTTTTACGTTATATTGCTTTGTGTTGGTGAT
This sequence comes from Sesamum indicum, assembly GCF_000512975.1. Taxonomy (NCBI): domain Eukaryota; kingdom Viridiplantae; phylum Streptophyta; class Magnoliopsida; order Lamiales; family Pedaliaceae; genus Sesamum; species Sesamum indicum. The sequence continues at coordinate 4,422,673 of NC_026159.1, read as the reverse complement.
CTTAATTCTTACATGTTTACTTGTGCATGCATATCCTAATGTGTTTGCATGTACACTCAAAACTTTGTATGAAATTGTTTCTTATTATTGTGGTTTAGTGATTAAGGCTGTGTAGTTTGGTGGCAAATCCTGTATTGATTTAGAAAGGGTGGTAGTTGTGGTAATTTAAAAGCTACCAATGGAATGTCATAATACTAAAGTGATGAAGGCTACTAAGAAATATCTTATTATGTTACTTCAGCACATGTCAGTTAATCTTAATTTCCCTCTTGGTGCCCTTACAGGATAATGTCCAAAAGGTAATTTCAAGTCACACAGCAACTTTGGCAATGAAAAACTCTGCTTTTGAGGCAGAAGCTGAGATGAAGCGCAAATTGCTGGAAGATGAAATTAATGCCAAGCGGCGGGCTTGGGAGTTGAAAGAGTTAGACATCAAGCAACGAGAGGACTTTGTCACGGAGAGAGAACGCGAGTTGGATGTAGCATCAAGACATCTTAAAGAAAAAGAAAAGGAAGTGGAAGAGAGGTTAAGTTTAGTTGAAGAAAAACAGAAGAATCTTTTGTCTGCTGAAGAGGAGTTGGAATTGAAGAAACATTCTCTCAAACAAGATAGAGAAGAGATATGCCGGATGAAACTTGACCTTCAAAAGTCTTCTGATTTGCTGGAGGAGAAGAAAAAGCATATCAATAATGTAGAAGAGAAAGTGGAGGCAATGACAAGTGAGACAAATGAATTACTGGCGCTTGAATTGAGACTTAAAGAAGAGATTGACATGATTAGTGCACAGAAGCGGGAGCTTGAAGCTGAAGCAGACCACTTGAAAGCAGAGAAGGCAAAATTTGAAGCTGAGTGGGAGTTGATTGATGAGAAAAGAGAAGTGCTGGTAAAAGAAGCAGAGCGAATTGCTGAGGAAAGGTTAACAGTCTCTAAGTTTCTGAAGGATGAGCGTGAGAGCTTGAAAGCAGAGAAGGATTCAATGAGGGATCAATATAAGCGTGATCTTGAATCACTCTCTCGTGATCGAGAGGCATTCATGAGTGAACTTGAGCGTGAACGTGCTGAGTGGTTCAGTAAGATTCAGAAAGAACGTGCAGATTTCATGCTGGATATTGAGATGCAGAAAAAGGAGTTGAATAATTGTATTGAGAAGAGACGTGAAGAAATTGAGAATTACCTCACAGAAAGAGAGAAGGAATTTGAGGAAGAAAAAAAGAAAGAACTTCAGCATATTACTTCTCTAAAAGAAAGAGTAGCAGAGGAACTAGAACATGTGAGTTCTGAAATGAAGAGACTTGAAGCTGAAAGAAGAGAGATAAATTTGGATCGTGAAAAGAGGGACCAAGAATGGACCGAGCTGAACAATTCAATTGAAGAACTTAAAGTGCAGAGGGAGAAATTGGAGAAACAAAGGGAATTACTACGAGCTGATCGAGAGGAGATTCTTGCTCAGATTGAAACCTTAAAAAAATTGGAGGATTTAAAAGAAAGATTAGATTCTATTGCTGTACATGAGATGCACCAGTCCAACTTGCTGTCAAACAATCAGAGGCGATCTAGTAAAAGATTGGTGAATCAACAGAAAGACTTACTTTTGGACCAAAATGGAACTACTGACAATGGGGTTGGA
>NC_026159.1:4320228-4421035 GCF_000512975.1 Sesamum indicum | reverse complement strand
TGACAGGTCGTCTTCTCCTCTCTCTGCCCCTTTCTCATGGCTCAAACGATGTGCTGATACACTTCTTGAGCAAAGACAGAATAACAAAAAGAGGAGGAAAGAAGACGATGTCATAGCACATGGATCCGAAGACAGCACTCCATGGTACCTTCTCTCCCAGAACACCTAAGGTCTTGAATGATTGATGACTCTATTATTTTATGGTGATGCTGCTGCATTTGCATACTATCCTATGCAAGCTCACTTCCTTTTTAATGCAGTTCGCCGGACAAGTGCTCAAACACATCCAAGATTGAGCACACTGTCATGCCATTTAATCATACTCCAGTTGGTGCAGAGACTAGTATATATATAGATAAAATCATCACAATTGAAGAAGTAACAACAGTTGGCGTTGAAAGAGTCACAGGGGACGATGAGGTACTTTCTGGTTGTAAATTGACATCATTTGGGTCCTATGTGCAGTTGAAGTCCTAGCAATGATTTGTTGCTATCCTGCAATTTGTTGCAGTTGTGTGGCTATGATGCTTTTTTGTGGAAATTGATTTTCTACCTGGTGGATAACTATATGGAATTTTCTGTTACTACTTCTGTTTACATAATACTGTATGTCACTAGTAGTAATTTTACTTGCTTTTGTGTTTCATTTATCATCTTGCGGCAGTCTCTCTGAAATGACACTTTGTGCAGTAATCTTGTTAATCCCTTTCCTGTCCTTCCATCTAACTGGCTGTATGTTGTCCTCACTTTATGTAGCATTGCCTGTTTCTCCGTCCTTCATGGACCTGGTAAGAACAAATCTATGTTTGATCCATCCATACCATTGCGGCATTGCTATTTTCTGTTTAGTATCATCTTTTGGTATTGCATATTTAAAGTGTCTTTGGTGGCCAACAATTTGACTGTGCGCAATGTTGGACTGTGGGATGTCTTTTGATGCTTGTAACGTGCGACCCAAAAAACATGTTTGCTAAGATGATTGAATACTTTTTATATGATTGCAAAAGCATATGTTGCACCTTGCATACTTCCGGTGTCATTTAAGAAGTTGATCTGATTTGATACTGCAGGAAGGTGCAGTCCGGCATGATGGTGACAAAGTTGAGAACAATGGTAATGTGGCATTAGAGATCAATGGGAAGCATTGAGAGAAAGAATCAAATGGACAAATTTTTAATTCTGCTTGCGTTTGTGTGTTGTCTAGTTGACCTGGAACGGTTAGAGATAAAAGTGTAAACCCTCTCTCTCTCTCTCTCTCTTTCTCTCTCGTTATATTTGCTTGAGCATGGTCTTATAAAAATTTTCTTTGTTGTAGGTTAACAGTGCTTATAGGTTGTGGAGGGTTAGGGTAATTTGTTTCTTGTAGGTTCAAGCATGTAAATGACTCAGGCTAACATAATTACAAGTTATATGTAACTGTGTTGATATAACGGTGATGTAGTGTGGAGGAGGGTTTTTTGTGTGGATGTGCATATTTTAGGTGAGTGGTAGTCTTGAGATGGAAGATATGAATAGACCTTGATTATTCTGGTTGTGTATTTTGAGGAAATATTACTTGTGGGGTGAATTGATGAAGATGGCTTTGTGTTTGATGAACTAAGAGTGTTATGACTTGTTCTTCACGACTCTGTTTTCTCATCACGACTTGTTCTTCTCGTTTTTTTATTTTTGATTAAATTCTTGCTGGGAAAAAAATATATGAATCGTTGTAGTTGGCAACGTTCTCGTTTATCTGGAACCTGTGATAAGATACAAAATGCTCCATGCTTGTGAGAATCTAAGTGAAGAAGTGTTCTTTTAACTGTGAAGTTTTCTGCTACAGAACACTTCTTGCTGGGAATCTGGTCCGAATCTAACTCGGTTACAGTCCTATGAATTAATGTGTGAACAAGCACAAATTATTGGGAACTCAATGCTCCACCTACCCAAACAACATACTTTATATTATTATTAATTCATGGAATCGTCTAATCCTACTTTTGAACTGAGGGGGAAAGTGCCTGGAGAAGAAGAAAAGCTGGGTATGACCCTCACTGCCACTGCCACAATAATTCTCTTAAAACTCACCTGGCCCTAAGCTTTCACACTCACCACAACTGAATTCATTGATAGAAAAATAATAATAGATCAATCAAACAGAAACAAGAGTCGCACTACCAGCATAAAGCGTGTGAACAGCGGAAGAAACTCACATTTCAGCAGTTTTAGTTGAGACTTGAGATAGATAGCTTTGCTCTCTAAGTCAATGCTTGTGGGTTTATTTTCTACTGTCCACTTCCACCGCTTCTCTGGCTACCGTGAGGCGTTGAATATTACTGCATTTGGTGGGCATAAATAGAGTACTGGACACCTTTAACAAAATAAATACTGGATAATATTGTATAAAAACATAAAACTTTAGGTGGTTTCGATTCTAATTATCACCATCATACACTAAAATATGCCTCTGATCCAAGAGACACATAGGTCGGCTGGTTAAAAATTTCTTATCAATACAACCCTCGTGTTTGCAGAGAAAATAAACCATATAATTGAGATTGCTTAAAGTGATACTTATAGGTTACCCATCAGTGCAATGTTTATGCATACTGATGGAAAAAATCAAATACGCAATTTTATGAGAGAAAGTGATTCATTTTTACCAATGAACTAACTTAAGATGGGCCATGTATAGAAAATCTTAAGCACATGAAAGGTTTTGTAACGTAGAGGCCCACCACTTTGTAATCCGGTTTTTATTTATAGGGAAAGGATCATACAATGATTAATGCCTTTTTTGCTACTTTACGACATTGATTAATTACTGTTTGTTCATATTTTGTAATTTTTCCACACTATTTATATAAGTATAGAGGTGAAGTGACGAGTTTCAGAATTAACTGTTTGAATTGCTTTTTTATTTATACAAATTTACATAGTTGAAAGGATAGCAATTAAGAATTACGTAGGTGGTATTAGCATAGCATATGGACGTACGTACGTTTGGACTTTGGTGTTGTAGACTGCTTTTAGCATATGATATGGGGGTAGCTTTTTTGAACCAGTCATAGACGCCGGCTCCTTCTGCAATTATATTGCTCAATCATATGGAGGTGTTTCTGTTATTTTCCACACTCAAAATTGACTATATATATGCCTGTATAAATTTATTAGCACCCTAACAACCGGATGATCGAGCTCACCCTTAATCATCAAGTGATGGAACAACAGGACGTTTTTAATTTAGGATAAATTACATTGACGCCTACAAAGTTAGACATATTTACACAAACACCTCTTATTCTTTATAAAATAACAGGTACACCATTTGAAGGGGATTGCTTGAGTAAAATTTTGTTATTGATAGTGGTGTACTTGTAATTATTGCAACTGCAATAGTGAGAATATACTTGTAATTTACAAAAAATATGAAATATTTGTGAAATTAGACCTGATCTCATGAGATATTGATGTATTGTACGTTTTAATTTATTATAAGTGTCTAGATCTACTTTAATTAAGCTACCATAGATTTTGAATTTTGACATGACTAGCAACAAGTTCAAATTAATTAATTACGGTGGTCAAAAGTTGAACATATGATATACGTATATGAGTGCGTGATAGTTGAGATAATTGAATTAGGAACATTCCTTGACCTTGAATATTAATAATTACAGTCACCTCCATATCTTTTGGCGCTAGCTGTCCACCTCTTTTTTGTACTTTGTTCTTGTTTTTTTCCTTGGGACAAGCTGTAGACCTTTAAATCAAAAGTAGAAATCAATCAAAAAAGTCCAACGTGAAAAGTAAGGGTGGTTTGGTCTCGAATCAGATAAATGAATCTGATCATAATGTAGTAATCTGTAGATCAAAATGTATAGGTATTTGTCTGAAATTTGATAAGTTTATAATGCACGACTATTAATGTACAATGTTAATTACCCTTATAATTGAAACAATTATTGCCTGAAATTGATCCAGAATTTTAAAACTTTCATCTCTCTTTGGCCCTCATATATCTAGCTTAAGTGCAAATTTTGAGAACTGGAAATTTCAATATTTGATGGCAGGCGTTTATTTATTTTTGTAATTCTTGATATGTTGGTATTTATAAATTGTTGATTTACGACCGTTGTCAATTAATATATGATTATACAATGTACTTGGTATTTCAAAATTTAATAACAAAATATTAAGTTATGAGAAGCTTGAATTCACTAATATATGTATATATATATATATATATTATAACAATAGTATATAATTTAATCACTCAAACACTAGCACTTATTATAATTTGGAGACCCTATTACTTGTATGCTAAATAATAAAAAATGTAATGATTTATTTTTCATTTATTCATGTAATTAATTATAATACTATAATCGTTTTTCTTAATTAAGAAATCATGAGTCAAACGCGATTTTAATTTGATCTCTAAGAAAGATTATGAATTGCGATTTTGTAGCATATCAAGTACACTAATAATATTTGTTTCAGAGGCGCCGGGGTATAAAGTATAAGCCCCTGATCATGAGATAGTGTGTAAATTGTGGAGATTCGGGAGTAAGGATTAAAGACAATGAGAAAACACTGCTTCTTCTCTTCTGGCATTCAAATTGCTGCATTACTTTAATACATAAACAATTCCTCCTTTTTCCCACACTCCACTTTTTCAAACCCCATCTTCCTTCCATTCCTTCTCCAGCTATCATACTCTCTCCCTCTCCTCATAGATTGCACAATACACCCACACCCACACCCACACACACAAAATACGATATATATAATTAATATAGTTGAGCCCTCTTGATTCTAAGTAGTGCAGCAGATCAACATGGGGAGAGCTCCTTGTTGCGACAAAGCCAATGTAAAGAAAGGGCCGTGGTCGCCTGAAGAGGACGCCACCCTCAAGTCCTACATTGAGAAACACGGCACCGGTGGTAACTGGATTGCCTTACCTCAGAAAATAGGTACTTACAGATCATACTTAATTCTCATTGACTTCTTCTGCTTCATTAATCCCTCCCCTTAATATCTTAGCTTAAATGAATCTTGTGCTTGTAATCATTTATTAGGTCTTAAGAGATGTGGAAAGAGTTGCAGGCTTAGATGGCTGAATTATCTGAGGCCCAACATCAAGCATGGTGGCTTTACTGAAGATGAAGACAACTTGATCTGCAGCCTCTATATAAGTATAGGAAGCAGGTAACTAATAATTATTAATTAGTTACTCTCTTGGACGTAAATTAATTGTATTCGGGTTCTTGATTTGTGTCTGAATATCATAGATGGTCTATCATTGCTGCTCAACTACCTGGAAGAACCGATAACGACATAAAGAACTACTGGAATACAAGGCTGAAGAAGAAGCTTTTAGGCAAGCAGCGCAGAGAATTCACACAGGCTCTACGCAACAGCCGGCAATTGGAGAACAGCAAAGCATGTGAAACCAGCTACTCAATCAATGGCTGTTTCAGCCTATACCGTCAGTCACCACAGCCGGTTGCGCTGCCCTTGCTGGTGGAATCTTCTGCGAGTCAGGAAAATCAGGCCTCAAATTCCTCCCTCCCCCATATGTTCCAGCCTGAAGAAAAATTATCTTACAATCATGATCATACACAACCAAACAACCTGGAGCAAAACTTTGGAACTTTTCACTGCATGTCTGATGTTTCTTGTGCTCAAAACCATGAACAGCTCTGCGAGAACATGACATGCTCAAGCTTCCCGAATAGCTCTTGCTCACAACTGGGAAGTGATCTTAATACCAATTTTCCAGCATTTGGTGGCATCCCAGAAGAGATAATGTATAGTATGCCACAACAATTAGATGGACTAGACGGTTTCTCTGCGGTGGACGTGGTCAATTGCAGCAGTATTAGTTCATCAGTTTCAGAAAACTTGGGAGACACAAGTTCTATAATTTACGCTTCAGCTCTCACTCTCACCAATTATGGAGTTTGCCATCAGAAAGTGGCACAAGAGTGGACGTATTTGGATGAGGCTAGGTTACTAGGATACTCGTAATGACAGCGTTCTTGTTACATCAAATTTCTTGGCTTAGTTGCAGGGAACTCAGTGTTCTAGTCCAGGTGTACTTTTTTGGTTGAACAGGGAATTTCTTTTTTTTTTTTTTTGTTGTTGTACTATCACTTTCATCAACTGAGATGCTTTATTTCTGAACCAAATATAGTATATTAATAAGGTCATATTTTATTTTATATATACGTCTCATATGCTATTTCCTTTTCGCTAATCAAATATTTTGTTGCATCTATAAATTAAAGTCTAGAATACACTATAAATTGAGAAATATTTGTACTGTATCCTATCTTTCAACATTTTTTTCCCCAGACAGGAGTATTCAATGCTGCTGAAACTGGGATCCTCGGAGAAGATAAATATGTAGATGGTATTTATACGACCGACATGGATGCTGCAATTTTGAATCTCCTCAATATTCAGTGCCACAGTCTAATCAGAGGGATCCTTTTTCCATGTCTAAAAAAACATAGTCAAAATTCAGGAAGTTGCGTCCTGGAAATAAAAAAGTAGAAAAAGATGCTTTTGACGTTTTGGCCACAACTCCTTAGGTTTTAGCAAAGTAGAGCATCCAGAAATGGCGGTATGTTTTTATTGTTATGTTTATGTATGGCGAGTTACTGTGAGAATTGGTCTGCACTAACACATCTTGTCCCCCATCTCAACTTGTGCTCATACGTACAGACAAAAAATCACTACCTCATCATCAACTATTACTGTCCCAAAAACATTTTTATAAACAAAAGCTAACTGTGTGTGAGTACATTAAAGTTTTACGCTTTTTTAAGGCATGCATATATGTCCCTCCTGCGCTCTGTCTGCACTAATTAATTGGAAATTAAGTTAATCACATTCCGGGATCATAATTACCATCATTAATTATGAGGGTGCTTTGGTTCCTTTGCTGCACATTGGATTTTCCCACTGTATCCTCTTGCTTAACTAGAGAGGCTGGGAAAAAAAACGGCCTGGTCTTTTTCAATTACAGGTGTATTCGATGAATTTCGTGTGTGAACAGACAATACCTTGAATTTTGAAATTCGATTATATCGCAGGCTGCATCAAAAAAGAATAAATTTAAAATTCATGATTCGATTTATGTATATGTATTGCTGTATGAATGTTTTCTATTATTTAAAGTAGAGATGAGCTGATTATTCTATTTCAACCTACTAATCATATTTGTTCAAAGTATAACTTTTATATATATGGTTGAATTAACTCAATTATATATATAGAAGAAATCTATATATTCTTGAGAATAATTTTCCAAACTCTTGTTTCTACTGGTACATATATATGACATTAGGGGCTTTGATGGTGTAAAAATTAGAGCTTGGGTGACAGCTCCTCAAAGGATACATTGTCCAGTGCGTACTAGCCATATCTCCGTCCCGTGTCCTGAAAATATTCTTCAAATTTTCAAAATGGTACACCCTACATTTTACTATTGGTTGTACTAATAGTCAACTGGTCACAGGATTTTAATTCCTCATCCTTCAAATAGTATTTACTTTTTGGTTTAATTACACATTAGAGGAAATAGGACACCTAACTATGGCTAATTATTTATGGCTACATAATGTTTTTTATTAACTGTAATTTTTGTGAGGGTGGATAAAATATTTGCTATGATAAGAGCGAATAATTTTATCATGACTAAGAGTCACGGTAAATACTTTTGTAATGATTAATAAAATAAGTTTGTGTATTAATTTTACTTAATCATAATTAATAATAATAATTTAGACTTTTTTTTTTTAGTGACACCACCTCTTTTGTGGTGCAATTATACATCAATTGTATCTCTCAGTTTTCATTTTTAAATTTGAAAAATCTCTCCTCTTAGTTTTCACCTTTAAAAGAACCATACTATATAAATGCAATGAAAATTATGTCAAATATCGGTCACTATTTTAATATAATCCTCAATAAATATTAACTTTCAAATTATAAATGATAATAAGATAACAATATTTATAAAAAATAAGATAAATATTCATACATCAATCCAATAATTAAACTTAAATTTATGACCTCATATTTATTATGAAACCTTAGTCTTAACTTTCAGAGGGCAAATATTTTTTTAGTCCCATAAAATAAGGGTAGATTTGTTTTGGTATCACAACTATGACAGGTGAAGCTTTTAGTCTCATAAAACCCAATCACGTCTTTTTAGTCCAAAAAAAAAATATAATTTTGGGTCTTTTTAGTCTCAAAATTACAATATCTTTTAGTCCCAGACGATGCATTTTTAGTTCCAAAATCACAACTCACGTGGCTTTTTTTAACTAAAAATACGTAATTATAAATTTTATGGGACTAAAAGCAACACCTTCCTAAATTATAATACCAAAATAAATTATATCCTTATTTTATAAGACTAAAAAAGTATTTTGCCCTAACTTCATATAGAATCTTATTAATCACATCTTTCTATACCATCAATTTGTGATAAAAGATACCATTAATTAGTGGGCGGCCAAAACCTGGATCCAAACTATTAGGCCATATTTACACTTTGAAATGGAATTAATGCATAATAGGATTGATGATAGAGTATGATAATATTTTTTATATTTTATTTACTTGGAGGGACAAAAGTAAGGGTTAGTAATGTATTAATGAAGCGAGAGAAATCTCAAATAAAAAAGTTGAAAATGTGTCCGAATATATTAATGATATATTACGATTTTTCAACTATTAATTCATTTTTAAGGGATAATTTGAATTATTCCAACCATTTTGAGGACACTTGAGCTAAATGGAAATTTGTCCAATTGAAATGAGCCTCATAGATTATTAACTCCACCTTCTTGAATGAGATTATGATTAGACCATAATCCAAGCAAAGTCTGAGTTTTGATTGATTATCAGGAGCTCACAAAGAAAAAAGAAAAGTAAATAGCTGATTAGGTCGGATTAGACGAGATGTCCGACGAATCAACCAAAACAAGCATGGCCTCAACTTCAAAGGGGCGCCTATTTTGCATTGGGCCTCATGACCAATTAATGTTGTTAAAATGCAGAGCCACTTATTTCCAACCCAAAATATATAATTTGATTCCTGGGCCTGATTACATTATTCTTGGACGCCCCTTTTCATAGCAAAATCATTCTTGTATGCTGCAAAGTGGAATCAAATTATGACACAAAGATTCCAGTCCAGACAGGCCCTAAATCCAAACCTTCTTTTCCAGCTTTCTTTTTGATCAATCTGGAGAAGTGGGGGCTGAATAAACAGAGAGAGGTAGATAGATCACATCAAATATATATATGGAATTGATATGGCATAAAGTGAGGAAAGCATAGGATCTTTGAGTGAAATACTGATCCGGGATCCATGGGATCTCCTAATCACCACCCTGGAACCAATAGGTGTAGATCCCAACAATAATTTATTCCCTATTGTATATGCTGTAGTGAATAAAGAATGTAGGGAGACTTGGGAGTGGTTCCTAATTGTGTTGAAGCATGATTTGAACATAATCAGGGAACATGAATATACCTTCATGTCTGATAAATAGAAAGGCCTAATGCAATCATTTTGAAAAAGTTTTCCTAGGGTGTAATCATAGATTCTATATGAAGCACTTACACAATAACTTTAAATAGTCTAGTTTAAGGGGTTTAGCATTTAGAAATGCATTGTGGAATATTTCAAAGCATTAACTGTTGGTGGAGTGGAAAATGAGGATGTGGGATTTTCCGGCGAGTTGGTAAATTTCCAACGAAAAATATTCCAAAATTGAGCAATTAAAGAAAGATAAAGGATCATTTCACAACCCAAGAAAGTTAAAGGACTAAAATGGGAAATGGCTATAATTAGAGAACCAAAATTTTCTTTAATCCTTAAACTTATATATTTCAAATTCCAAGATATAAATGTTTTGAATTTGTTTTGATACTTCTAAATTCAAGAATTTCAAATTCTAAAATTCTAAATTTGAATAATATTTAGTTGCACATTGATAGATTATATATATATATTTTCTAATACGAAGTCATTTAAAAATTCTTTCTTCAAATTCTTACCTTAAATCCAAATTCGTAAATCCAAACATAATATCAAGATTTAGTAAGGATCAACTCATGACCCGTACTACACATAAATGGTCTGATATTGTAATGGTGCAAGATTAAAGTTAAAAAAGTGACAATAATTTTCATTTCTTTGGTTCTATCAGAAATATGCCTTATATCTCTATATATATACAGACAGAATTAATTAATACAGCCATCTAATCATAAAAGTTTTGATGTTGATGAAGTTTTAATTTGTGCAAGTCTAAGGGAACAAGTAGGCATAGACCATAGACTTTGAAAGAAAGCCTACATATATATATATATATATATAAGTTGAATACGTACAATAATCCTCTTAGACCATTTCACATGCAGCAAAATCACATAAGCTAATGAGGGTCCTAATTCTCTCACTCAGGGCCTGCTTTAAGACATTGAATATCATGATGGTATGGGGTGTGGGTCATGCTTATAAATATATATATTATAAACTGAGACAAGAGATGATGTTCAAATGCCCACTCTTCAATTCTTGTCTTCACCAGAGAGGAAAGCATATAACCAGGTTGTTTCTTGGATATTGAAACACGAGGGGAGACCCAAATTAATACATACCCGACCCATATATTTACTCCCCTCAGCTCCCAATTTGTGCAGGTGTTCTCTGTTCTCTTTCTTCTGCATGTGATTGCATGGGAGCACTCATGTGAAACCCACATGACCCGCCATACCACTCCATCCAAATTGTCACTTCTTGCCTTTGATTTATTTCACTTCTTACAAATAATTCAACTGTGGGATTAATAATTACTGAAATATTGGGTGTTGCTATTATTATTAAATATTTATGTACGTTGGTTGGTCTCATGGTACAAAATCAATTTCAAGTTATATATATGGCATCTAATTTATTCCCTCTTTATATCTTCAGATAATGTTACTGAATTATTGTGTGGTTTGTGGGGATGAATTTAATTTTATTTTTGAAAAGTTTTTTACTGAAGTTTTAAGCTCTTTAAAATAAATATTTTAATTCGTACAATGTTTGAAAATTTATAAAATGTATGTCGTTGGTAAGCAGGAATCTTATCAAGATTAAAAAATAAGATAATAAGATCTTGTACACTCCAATAGAAAAGATAATTATGAAATTTAGTTTTTTTTTTTACAATACCTTTTATTTTATTTATATAATTATAGTGTAATGAGTAATAAAATTTTGTAAATGTATCTCACTAGAAGAATTATAACATTAATTACGGTTATTATGATTAATAACAAATAGTCGTAGCAAATAGTTATTAATAATGACTATGCAACGGTTGTTGGCCGTGGTTTTTGCGAGCGTGACTAAAATATTTATCATGGCTTTTAGCCATGACAAATGCTTTGATCATGCTCTCAGCCGTGATAAATAATTTTTTCATGGTGGAAAGTTAGTTATTTGCATCAATTTTATTTAATCATAATTAATAGTAGTCATGGTAGTTTTTAGCCACTAATAATAATTTCTTTTCTAGTGTCTTCTTATAAACTCCAAAAATAAAGAACTTACAAGATGGAGTATTTCATATAACATAAACCAAAAACCCTCGGTGTAATTTAAATGTCTGAAATACCTCTATTATGACCAGTCTTTGTTTAACCTACCAGATATTGCGTAATGGGAAACAGTAAAAACCTTCTTAAAATCAAATTTGCCCTTCAAAAATTAAAAAAAAAAATATAACAGAACAAGAATTCATGTATTTTTTATTGACCCAAACACCTTGCCTGAATATATAGAACGATATGTTGTGGATGCTACAATTATCCTACAGTAGTCAGTTTGATATGTGGCTAGCTCTATACAAGTTCTGATAGTTTGTCTCATATAAAGTTTGGAGGACACTATTGACGGGTTTTAATACGTTGAGTCTTGACTTTCTGGCAATATTGTAATTCCTAAAACGATCTCTAATTTAGATTTTAGTTGAGGCTACCTCAATAAATGAATGTGTATATTGCAGTTCAATCGAATTCTCGGAAACCAAAGACCTTTCATGAACCCCACCTCGTTCACCTAGTTCCACCTCATCCAGACCACCTGTGTACCCCGTTGCCGGCGCAGACTAGCAACGTGAACGGCGACCTTAATCCGGGGCACTACACAATCAGCTATCACTCACAAAAGAGAGGGAAAGAATGAATGAAAAAAACAAAAAAAGGATTCGTAAAAATAACGACGTACATGACACTGTCCCTTGTTATAGAACTGTACAATGTCTTTTATTCCTGCTTTCCCGTGCTTCTAATTGGTCTGAAATTAGTTGCTTTAGTCGGGCCATTACTACCATCACATTGGTAGTAATGTCAAACAATGGTACAACAGGAGACATCTCACCGAAGCTAAAGCCTTCATGTCTGGAATTGTCTTCCATGTCTGGTTGCAATCTCACTAATTGTGAGTGTTCTTTTTGACTTTTGAGGCTTTGCTTTTAGCTGATTATCTGCCTGCCTTTCCTGTTTGTATCAGCTGCAGAAGAAATTAGGAGGCTAATTAATAATACAGAGGGGAAAATTAACGAAAAGGTGCTTTTATTACCAAATTTTGGTTGTACATATCCGACGTACCAGCGCTGGCCCCAGTTCTTTCCCAGAAGTTTCAGTTTTGTGCGTATTAGAGTGCTACCTCAAAAGAAAGTTATTGATGTTAGAATTCCTTGCTGTCCTTTACAGCCTCAGTCTCCTAAGCATTCTACACTAAAATCGTTTGATAATTTAATAAAAGTTGTATTGCAATATATAACGTTGTTGAAGTCCCCTTTTCAATACTAATTATATGTTAAATAAGTACATCTTTTTTATTTGATTTTAGATTTTTAAATCAAATAGTCACTAATATATATATATTTATAAATATAATTATACTATCAAGAAAGTCGCTTGATTGTGCGGAAAAGTATAATAGTCAATGAAAAATGAGGTTCCCTTTGTTCTTTTCCTTATTAAAATCGAGTATATACTTGATCTATCTTTATTAATAAAAAAAAAAAATTATATTTTTACTCACAAATAACGGTTATATACATAACAACACCAGTTTTTCAAATTATCGATATATCCCTTATACAATTTTCAATCACTCCTACTCAAATTCTTCTTCCCATCTATACATCTATACAAATATAATAACAAAAAAAAAAAAAGATCTTTTTCACTCACAAAAAATGATTTTTGACACTGCCAGACCAAATTTGTGTAGATAATATCCGTAAGTCAATTTTCTTTTATTTGATTATTTTTTGAAATGTGATATGTTGTTTATATATTTTATTCTTATATATATTATATTTTTAAAGTGTAAAAATTTATTTATTATATGCATGTAGGGTCGGCATGCCATAATGTCTAGTTATATTATAAAGGGATCATTACACCATCCTCCTTGGGATTTGATGATTTAAAAAATTATATCACCCCTGACAATACAATTTTGTCAACTAACAAATAGATCCCTTTATTAGCCAAAATTGATTGAATTTATTGATATTAATAAAGAAATTAATGAAAATCCATATGTATCTTTAATTGACTTATTACTAACTTACTGTAGGTAATAAATCTCTTTCTGACTCAAACGTTGATCAGGAAATAATTTTGTTTTACTTGCAATAAGTCACTACTAAGTCAATATGGGTAAATATGAATTTTTCATTCGATTTTTTGCTAAATCAACAAATTTAATTAACTTTGAATATTATGGGTGCTAGATGTTATATATCAAACTACAAATCAGAAAAAAAAAAAAAAAAACAATGTAATTGTCCCTATTATAAATGTCAATCAATACATCTATAGAGTTCGGACCCATAATTTTATTGTGACAGGCCTGGCCTGCACAACTTAACTTAAGCATCGTCGAGAGCTCGACTATTCTTTTTCAATACTTCAATTATAAGAAATTAAGTCACGGTTTATTGGTTAAGTACATTACAGACCGCCAAACAAAATATAAAGTTGTTGATTGAATAATTATTATTTAGTTCAAAGGAAATCGCGCCAACGACATAACGACCTATTGTATAATATCGTCGAGAACTATTCTTTTTCAATACTTCAATTATAAGAAATTAAGTCACGGTTTATTGGTTAAGTACATTACAGACCGCCAAACAAAATATAAAGTTGTTGATTGAATAATTATTATTTAGTTCAAAGGAAATCGCGCCAACGACATAACGACCTATTGTATAATCTTTTTTAATCCTATAAATATATATATATATATATATATGTTGTGTGGAGTAATAGGAAGTTTATTTAGTTTGTTCAAATTAACAAACAATATCTACAGTTCTTGAACATTATTTTATTTGCACCCTAACCACCATACACACTGCAGAGAAGTAATTAAAAGAAAACTTGAGATAATTTCACAAAAATCATGAGCAATGGCATGTATCTGCATAGCACATGGACATGGTCCATAATAACATGGGAAGCGACAGAAATTCGCGCTCCTCTACTTTATAGTATTTGCTTCGACGACTCATCACTTTTATTCTTGTTAAGGATACCAAATCCCTCATCTCACATGCTACTGTGTGTTTACGTATATATTGTATGCAATGATCAGTCTCATGTTGTAATTAATTTTGAAAATTAAGTGAATATTATTATATATTATAATTGATGCGATCCGAAGAAGTTGTAACGACCGAATTCCGGAATTAGACTTGGGAGATCAATTATTGTCGGAAGATATTGAAAATATATGGAACATTATTTATTTATATGGTTTATATTATATTAAATGATTGAACAATATTACAAGAGAATAGTTATTGATGTTGGATGTTGCAATAATTAGGTGGTAGAGATACGGTAGTTTATAATTTTGCTAAATAAATGCTTTGATGATCAGTTGAAGATCTTCTCCACCTAGAACCCCAAACTATTGTAAATCTTGCTTTTGGATACCACGTTGAATCCCAATGTTTGATCACTCGAAAATTCTATAAATAAAAGATATCAAGATCAAATATATCAATTTGATTTTGGTATATTCCAAAAGGATCTAATTTATTAATATTTTAGATAATATTTGTTTTCAACATAATTTTTTGATTGTTATAAACGATAATTATGTAACGGGCATTTATCTCAATGGTAAGGCTGAGCCACCAAACATTTTACTTGGTAGAGGTTTTATCGAATCCCGTGCATGTGAGGTTGTCTACTCATATAATAGTTTAATTTATTGTCTTTTTTATTTCATATTTATTAAATTATTAATTACTCCATAGAATCGAATATTTTAATGTATTGACTAACATAATTTATCGTCTTTATATATATGTGTGTGTATATATATATGTATAGTTAACGATGATTCTAACACTTGTGTCTAGTCAAGTTAAAGAGAAATAACTATTTAGACCAATGTTTTGGAAAACGCAAAAAAGAAAAAAAAAAGAAGAAAGTGAATTCTAGTAGGTAGAAAGGAAACAATGTTGACAAATTAGAATAATTATGATGGAATCTTTCTGCTTAAATCACTGAAAAGTTTAGTCGGAGCTTTTTGAATATTATGTTGCCCTAAAGCAACTCAGATTCGGTGGGGGTGGGGGGCTGTCTGTGATCCGAGCTAGAGTGCGCAAAACCGCGTAAGAGGTTTACCCCATGAACGTGTCCGAATCTTAAAATCGGCTTTGAACATAAGGTTAACTTGCTGGCAACTCAACCCCGTGGCGTAGTTACTCATATCATTGTTAAGACTTTTCTTGATCTTGATTTTCTACTTCCTTTTTCAGTTGACAAAACATGAGTTTTCTCTAGTTTCTTCCTCACCTTTTCATGGGCCAGAAAGATACATTTGTCCCCAAAAAGTGGAGAGATCATCGACAGTATTAAGGTTTGCTTATTTTTATTCAAGTCGGATTGTCCTAATCTGGTAATTAGGATCATGTAAATTTGTATACATAACTCTATTAAGTAGGATGATTTAAAATACTGGCCATATATCCAATTTATGGTATTTATTGATTTGGGTTTTCGATGGGTATTTTTTGTAACTTAAACGCTGGAGGTGATATGTAGTTGAAAACTACTCGAATAAACTTATATAATAATCTCTTAATCAAAATACATGTTCATTTTCTAAATTATAAGTTCAAATTTTATTCACTAACGCTAATAATTTATGTGTCCACACAAACCCTCATCTACTAATTTTGAATAACATTATTAGCTTACTTAATACTTTTTCTTTTTTAATTTGTGATATGGAATCATATTATTGAGATTGTGGAAATAATAAACTAAACATAGAAATACAATAGTTTCTCTTTGATGCTGCTTAGACGGCTTAAACAGCGTCCAAGAGCACATTATTAAATGGTCGGTTAATCGACGACGATTTTAAAAAAACCTGCCAACGTCCAACGTTGGCAACCCTTTCCACGTCCCCTTTTGCCGTTAATGTCGCCGTCATCATATAATCATTGTACTAATTAACGAGTTATATATATATATATATATGTGTGTGATTATTCAACATTAATAATTAAAAAGCAATTAGCAAAACGAGAATTCGATTAACAATAATGATTTACTGAAATTAATAATGCCCGTATATTCAAGTAAATTTCATTACACAAATCAATGAAGAAGAAGAGTATATCACTTCACGTCCACATGGACAGAGTGCACCACTATCTCTCTACATGAACAAAGAGAGTTCTGAAAAAATACGAACTCAATATTATAATAATAGTATATTGAGTAAAAAAAAAAAGAAAAAATTGTGGGAAATTAATAAATAATGGGGTGTTCACACCAACTACCGTTCACGATCGCGATCCTGGAACGATAGCCGAAAAACCCACTTGGTGAGCAACTTTCTCCTTGAGCTCTTGCTTGAATTCTGGGATATACGATTTTTGTTTTCACTTGAAGAAATCGCGTTCACGAACGATGTTAGGCGTTGGATGGCGAGGTCTAGTGTATCTTCGGACATGTTGGCGAAGCACACGCGGAACCAACCCGGTTCCACGCAATGGCAGGATGATCCGGGCGAGATGTTCAACCCGACTTCGTACACGATCTTCTTCCAAAGCTCCATTTCTGCTTCGAATGTTTTGGAGCTTAACAGATGTCTCATGTCGACCCAGCAGAACAAACCGGCATTGCTCTCCAGGCATGGGATGCCGGTTCTCTGCAGGCCGCGGACCAGCATTGCGTGCCTGTTCTTGAGCCTTCTTCTGTTTTCAACGATGTAACTCTCCGCGAACTTCTTGTCTGAAAGCATGGCGGAGAGAAGGTACTGAGTTTGGGAAGAAACTAACCCGAAACTCGACATTTTCGTGGCTGCTGCTACAACCATATGATCGTTGGAGTAGATGGCTCCGACCCGGAAACCCGGAAGACCCAAATCCTTGGAGAGGCTGTAAACAATGTGAACCCGGTTCCAGAGTTCTGTGTTCACGTAGTTCCTGTTTACTAGAACCTCCATGATGCTGACGAAGTTTGGCGAATCAAAAGCCGTGCCCGAATAAATCTCGTCGCTGATGAGGTGGATCCCCTTTGCATCAATAAAATTGACGAGGAGATTGAGCTCTTGGCGGGTCAGGGTTATCCCCAGCGGGTTGGAAGGATTAGTGACTAATACTCCCTTAACTTTGAGATTACGTTTCTGGGCCAGTTGATAAGCCTCTTCGAGGGCAGGTGCAGTGATTCTGAAGCCATTAGAGCTAGTGCACTGTATCGGCACGATTTCCACTCCGGTTCGCCATTTCAGGTCTCTGTCGAAACTGCATTCATTCATTTCATTTTTAATTAGAAACAAAAAAATCGTAATTGAATTTACATACATATATTTACATGTAACAAATAATTAATTTAAATAATACTGAGGGGTAGAGAAGAAACGTACCCAGGGTAGTACGGAGTGGGGAGGAGAAACGCCTCGCCGGGCTCAGCCAGGCAAAAAATTAGAGTCTCATTGGCTGAGGTCGCGCCGGCAGTGAGTACTAGGTTGTTGGGATCAAAGCTGACTTTGTTCCCTCGGATTTGAGCCATGAATTGTACCATTGCCTGTGCACACAAACCACATTGAACATTAAAATTGTGCTGTATATGTTACTATACAGTATTTTTTAAACTAAACTATTGTGGTAGTGATTATTAATAGTATGCATGCTTACATTCTTGAAAGCAGGAAGGCCATGGTAATCTTGAAAGAGAGCAAGCTCTCTGAAAATGGACTCTCCATTTCTCTTGAAGGCGGCTGCATCTGGATTTTCTGCCAGCCATGATTCCAGTAGATCGAAAGAGAGCTGTAGCACATAATGTGTTGTTGGTAAGAATATTAAACAGAAAAAATGACCATGTCTACTACTTGTGTGTTTTTCAGTTCATTTTCTTTGCACATATATGTACCTGATTCTCTGCAAGACCCATCTGAATAATTCCGTTAGGATTCCGGACCTCATCGTATGGGTTCTTCTCGTACTCCTGCCATCCCAGGAAGTAGGACGAATCTTGGCCGTGCGAATTGCAGCTGGCTTTCTTCGACAGCGTCATTTTGTAACTCAATCGGATTGAATGCTGTGAATGATCTAACTGACAGCAACTCTTGTCGAAGCAGTGGCTTTAATTGATACTTGGGAAATACGTAGAGAAATTAGCAAAAAGAAATTCTAGAGAGAGAAATGTTTTTGAAGAGTTGAGAGAGAAGATGGTATGTTGCTATCTGGGTATATCCAGTGGGTATATATAGGAGTTGAGCGGTAAAGAAATAGGCCCGTCAGCTGTCCCAGTATGTTCTGACTAAATCAGATTTTGACACTCCATTTATTTTAATAATTATCAGGTTTAAGAATATTTGAGCCGTAGAGAGTCAATTTATTTATGACTTGAGTTTTTTCTAACATCAAATATTATTATCAGAAATAGAATTTGTTTATTCGACTCATCAATATGGAAATTCTACTCAAATATCTCTTACCAATATCCGCATAAATCATGCTTAGTTTAGTTTGAGAAGTTTAGTGTTTGACTGAATTCCAACCACATGTAGGGATTGATATATTTTTAAAAATATACTTTAGTAAAAGTTGTTCGTACACTGTAATAATAATATTTAATTAACTAATTATATATATATATATATTTAAGATTGATGATTAACGTATATTGCCTGTTGATAATAAATCTGCATAAATGATTTCAACTTACTATCGCCAATCAATTTTTACATATTCAATTAAAAAATAAACCACATTTTTTAATTGATAAAAATAGCGATGTATGCTAAGAGTTTTCGCCACAAAATATGGCTTTAATGGGCAAATTCATCCGTCCAGTTTATTGCCGTGTGCCCAACATTATACACATGATCGCCTCATACTTAAATAAATACTCGTACTATGTAATATAATATATTAATTTTTTATTATAAGAAAAAAAAAACACTAAAAATGCACTGAACTGAAACCAACGGCGGAAAATTGAATTATGTTTAAAAAAAGTAAATATTTGAAAGATAAAAATCTGTATCTACTATTAAAAAAAATAGAGATATTGAATCAATTTTTGAATTTGAATATATTGAACGATATGTAATCTTAATAAAAAAGAAAGATAAAAGTCTACTTAACCCTTTCTTTTTTCCAATACATTTTATATATATATATATATATAAACACCCAACACACACGCACATGTATAAATTTAAACTCAAGGTCTTTCATAAAAACTCAAATGTCCGAATTATTGAATTATCCATTAACGACTCTTTTTTCCAACACATTTATCACAACCATTTTCCCGTTTCTCATTATATTCGTTAAACAATCAAACAAAGGTGAGTTGTATTTCTTTATCAATTAATTTTCTCAGGTAAAGAAAAAACGTAAAAGGAGGTGCAGAAATGGTAGTATTTTTTGAATTATCCCTTTACCGACATAGCAAATCCGAGGATGGAAGACACAACGGCAAAAGAGGAACAAAGCCCATATAAAAGTGGACCTGCAACCGTGCTTTGGTCCATATCTCCCCGGACTCACCGGCCCCATCTCTTACTACCATGTCCCTCTCTCTCTCTCTCTCTCTCTCTTCAATTTTTGTTTTCCTACGCGTTCAGTTTTATTAAGTTTGTTTCATTTGACATGCTAACACCCTAACAACGTTTTCACTTCAACGTAACCTCTGTTTTTTTCTGATAAGATTCGATCGTTACTACAAAGTACATCGATAATCAATCAACGTATTTGAAGAAAACAAAAAGAATTAAAACATTACTATTAAAATTATATTATATACTCATATTTTTGGACTCAAACCTACAACCTCTTCTCGTACTCGTTGTTTTCCTACAAGAAATTTCATTATATAGCTGAGTTCCAATCACTGCTCAATTCGGACATACTTGTACTAGCAAAATCTGCAATTAGCAGTTGCAGAAAAACCGCGTTGATATTATGTTGGATAAAGTTTAGGATTTGAAGTAGTAATTGGAAATTACGGTATTCAGATGAATTACGAAAAAATATCTAAATCTTAATCCCGTGAAGTTAAGCAATGAACTTGTCTGATATGCTTTAATTTATTATATATATATATATATATATGAAACATTATGGTACAAATGATTTTTACGAGTTTTTCAATATGGTAGCGATTATGGGATTATGTCATAAGTCAAAAGATTTTATTCAAAATCAGCTTGCAACATAAACACATTACAAGTGATAAAAATGCATAATAATCTCTAACTCTTAAATTAATATCTGACCCTTAATTTTATTTTATTTTTTTAAATATATAGGTACGCACATAATTACATTAATATTCTAATAAATTGAATAATAAGTGAATGAGATCAATATATTAATATATCAATATAGCCAAAATTAATGAAATGAATTACAGTAAACTCACATAAATTATGACAAATAATTAACATGTTTGGTGGGACTCAAACTCATAATTTTGAATTCATTTATGGGATCTCAATCTTAACTGTTGGGCTAAGCTAATCCTTATAAATTTTCAAACAAGATAAGAATTACGAGTCTTGTCTAAGGATATATATATTAATGTGCTTTTTTATTTAATCGTCTACTGATTTACCCCTTAATTAATTATCAAATATCTTTATAACCCGGAACCTAAATTAATGCCCCGTCATTAAAAAAGATTAAAGAAAAGAAAAAAGGTCATAATAATAATAATAATAATTACGTAAAAAGAATCCCATATTAATAAGAAAAACAATGAGTTCCGCCGTTAGTATTAGCCAATTGATTTGAAGAGTGTCATGATCGCATCACCCATTTAAGTAGGTAAAGCCCTAGATATTTTTAAGCTAAAACCCCATTTCGGGTTTTTAAAAAAAACAAAGTGATTAAAAAGTTGTAATAAATTACGTTCGCCCGAATATAAAAATAGCAAAGTAGGTGACACTGTGACCGACCCCAGGCCGCTGATTTTGAGGGCTCTGGTTATTCTCTGTTTGGCGTTGTCAATACAAATGAAAATCCACTTAAAAAAACAAAGGGTTAGAGAATAGAGACAGACAGCTTATGGTGACAAAGTGACAGTGTCTGATTTGAGCTTTTCGTTTTTAGCTTATGAAGCTTTCCCCATCATCAGCTTAACCAACAGAATCAATATACGTTTAAAGCAAACGATGCATATCTGCCGGTTTTGCTTATTTTAGAGGGAACCAATGTCTTTGGCGAATGATCTCCGAACCTTCATCTGCTTTCATTCAATTTTATGAAGATATAATTGGCAATGAACCAAGAAATATGAGTTTTAGACGTACGCTACAAGAAATATGAGTTTTTGTAATGACTTATTATTATGATTAAAAGTAAAAATTTATTGTCAATACTAATTAACTACCATTACTCAACGATTTTTAATCGTTGTTTCTGCAAGCGAGATTAAAATATTAGTAACAATTAAAAACTATGACAAATATGTTAGATCATTACAAAACTCATATATTATTAATCATCTTACCTGACCAATTCTCAATACGTTTGATTCTAAGTAACCAACTAGTCAGAGTTATCCTTGAATTGGTAAACACTTAATTGAGTGAATATTCAACTGATCTCTATTAATAAAGCTTGCTTAATTAAACTTGATATTATCTTTTTAATATATACTACTAATTAATATGTATTAATTAATTAAGTCAAACTTAATGCATTTTGACATTTAAAACTGCCGATTGGGATCAATCATGGAAAAATGTTGAATACTAAGAACATTTGACTTTGGGGGCATGGACCATCTTGCTTCCTATTACCATTGCTACTTAGGTAATAATTTAGGCATATGGGACTTGAATTCTATTCACATGTCGAATCCTAACAAAAGCACATGCTTGTTCCTTCGTCAACAGCAATAAATATTTCAATTAGAAATGCCCAATTCACTGTTTTTTTTTTTTCAAAAAAAAATTCTCATGCTAAATAACAAGAAAATCAAGATTAGGTTACTAGAACTTTGGTAAACTGCATCTTAGTACCTTGGAATTATGGACTTAAATGATTGAGAGGGGCCACGTGGATTGTTGTGGGAGAAGGGTGATTAGGGGCATGTGAAACCCTTATTTGAAGTACCCCACCATTGAGCCCCCCCCCCCCCCCCTCAAAAAAAAAAAAGAAATAAAATTTAGAATTTATCAGGGGACCCTTAAAGGGGTTGTTTATGGTGACATCTAACATGACTCCCACACTAAGTCCATCCCTTACAAAGACTTCCCATGAGACACAAATATGGACCATTTGCTCCCTCCTATTAAATAAAGTAGGCCCTCTCCCACCCCCCCTCATGCCTTTAATTAATGATTATATACAGATACACTTCCTATTTTTCGAATTTGCAAGTTTGAAATTTTGTAAAAATGTTAGAATTACATAATACAACAAAATTATCACGATGTTGAGTATGTAGACACATGCACAATCATCATATAATAAAGTTGCACTATAAAAAATTAATTATGTTATATTGCATATCACTACAGTTCAAATAGTAGTAAATCAATACTATCTATCATGACGAAACAAACTCAATGCGAAAACTTATGTCTTGATCAAAGTTAATCAATATTTTGCGATGATTTTACCTATGAACAAACTATTTACCACAATTTTTAATTGTGGCAAATATTTTAATTTCGCTTGTAGAAACAACAGATAATATATAGCCATTATGCTACAGATATTAATTAGTAATCGTCATGATTTTTTACCATTAACCATGATGAGTGAAAAATCATATTTCTTTTAATATTAAAGTGATAGTTTTATAGGTTTGATAGTCACATCTCACTTCAGTTGATTTTAGTTTGTATATTTTACATTATATGTGTATAAATGTATGAGAATACTAAAATTGAAATAACTTTGTTTTAGTGTGAGAAAAAATATTTCGTTTTTAGTATGATTTATCTTTCCACATTAATACATAGTTGGGAGCAAAGTTTTCTCAACTATGGTTGTAATAAAAGGGAAGTTGAAGGTCAACGAGAGTTACACATACCAACTTGACCGTGTAAGCAGCTGATTCTGAAACAATACAGCACGTAAATGCATTTGAAACTTGAGTTAACGTAAATTTGTTCACCAATCAGCTGTTGACTTGCACCAAAGTCGTGCAAGAAATTCGGCTCCTTAACCAACAATGGATGTTTTATTCTTGTTTTAAGTCTATGCACCTGTGCCTTAAACCTTCATATTTTCTAGTCAAACATGAGGATTTGGGAGACGGAAACCGCAAGGAATATAAATCGTTAGAAATTATGCATATATTAAAATATATATGTATATATATATATGATTTTTTTGTCATGATTAATTACAAAAATTAAAAATCATAATGAATATTAATTAACTACGACTGTGCAATAATATTTAATTGTTGTTCTATAGGTGCATGCTGCCAAAATATTTACCATGACTAAAAAGCTATAGCTAGTATTGTTTTGGACATAGCTAAAATTATGATAATTATTAATTTTAGTTAAAATTTAAATTTTTGTATTGATTTTATCTGTTCGTGATAAGTAGCATCCATATATTACTAATTAATATATACTATTTAATTGCCACATACATGTATGACTAATTAATTACCTTACCGACAACTTAAATAAAATTATTGCGACCGATTAAATTTTCTTAAATGGTATTGGGGCTAAGAAAAAAATCCAGCTTTTACCCGTATTAACGATAATTTGGACATTATCGCTATACAATTTGTTACTAATATATTCTTTTGTTAGTAATTTGATAAATGATTTTGAGTTAAGAATTTCAAACGACCCCAACGTAATAATGAATTTGAGGGAGAAATTAAAACATTTTGTGAGGTGAAAATATCTAGACAAAATTTAATATGAATTTATTATTATAGATTTTAAGTTTTTTAATTTTGAATCCTTAATTCGTAACTTAAGTATATATAGGACAAAGATACATAATGATAGGGTTAATACATCGAACCTGTCTAAAAGACCAAAATGCCCTTCAAATGCTGGAAAACACCAACGACCCAATTTGTCAGTTGTTGATTCAAAGTCCATCCAACGATTATTCACTGGACACATAACCAACACATTCTGGATCCTCTATAACTTCTTATTCTAAAGTGACTCAAATTTTAGAGGGTTTTAGTTGTGGCCACCTTAATTAATTCAATGATTTATCCATAGGTCAATTTTATTAGTCTAATTTAAAATACTTATCAAGACATGGTCAAGTCTCCACCAAATCATTGCCACATTGTTAAGGACCTCAATGCAGATCACGTAATTAGAAGCTACTTCTGAGATTGAACTACGGATGTACTATGTGGGGATACAGTTTGTGCCTTGTGGAAATTCGATTTTCTTACATGCTAGCTGTAAACTGACTTCTTGAGAAAAATTTGGCACGAGAAATATCACTTTCAAATTTGTAGTGGAGGCCAGCTGATTTTTGTTCCGTTATTTCTAGACAAATCACATCGACGACTTCACTTGGTAAAATTCTTGTCCGTAGTTTCTTTCAACTTCCAATGCCTACCTAATTCTGTGGTGTTTATGTTCTTCCACGGCACGCTAGGGATATAACTCTTATCATTTCAAGAAAACCCAATTCAAGTATAATAAGATTCCAATTCAATACTATGTTAATGGATAATGTGTAATTTGTATTTATAATTATGTCTCCAAATAATTACACATAAAATTATATTAATCACTACAAAAAAAATTAGGGATATAGTATGATAATATGCAACGAAATTAATATAATAATTTATCACAATGTACAGAATTATAAAGTTGCATGGAATGAGAGGAACAACACTTATTCTCATCCTATAAATTCTAAAAGACTTGTGGGAGTATAAAATATATCTTTTCTCATAACTCATGAAGAATCTCTTAATGTGTGAAATAAAGAAGGTAACAGCGCTATAAATAATTGTGAATAATTTGACCATTATGATAAATTTAATTGCCTAACAAAAACTTATAAAATCATAATAAATTCAATTATAAATAGGTCATTTAAATATATAAATTGTAACAATAAAATACTTATTAAACTTCATAAGTTCACAATTAAATTATCATAATTATAGACAATAAACCTTAAATTAAATAGGCACATTAAATTGAAATAAAGAGTTGAAAATAATTTAAGAATTAAAAAAAATTAAGCTTATTCCCAGCATAATATTGTTTTTTTTAATTTTAGCATCTGACAATTCAAAAAAAATATAATATTTTATTATTGTTAATTATTATGGTCAAAGTATAAAATTATAAGATATATTAATTAACCGCAACTTTACAATAGTGCACTATTGGCCCTTGTCTCAACAGACAAGATCAAAACATGAGTAATATATAGTTAAAAATTATTATTTTAATCATAGTTAAAATTATGATAAATATTAATTAACTATATGATCAAAATTTAATAGTTTTATGTTGATTTATTTGATTATATACCAACTACGGTTTTAGTTTATACTAGCACGTTGGTAATATAGAGAGTAATCAATTTTTTTATAGTGTTGTAAAGATTAATTCAAAATTAATGGAATAGATTTTCCCTTATGTTGTTTATTTAGTTTAATTAACTGTAATAATATTATTATCCCTTCAATGAAATGAAGTTGAAAAATTAAGTACTCATGTCATCAACCAATTCGCGAAATTCAATCTAGAAATGAATTAGTATTTCCAATTAGATTATCTATTTCAAATCACTACAAAAAAAATATAATATTTGTGACAAAATATCAAATAATAATTTTAAAATTATCACTAAAATTATATATTAAGTGACAATAATTTTTGTCTTATCACTATATAGTTATATATTAGAGATAAGAATTGTATATAAAATTGTCATTAATTATAATTAGTGATACATTCATAATAACAATTTAGTGACAACATAATAGTGATAGTAATTATTTATTGCCATTAGGTTATCACATAGACGTATCGCTAATCGTATTTAATGACAACTTTATACACTACTTTTTATCACTATTTTTTGCTAATAATACTTTTTTACAGAATAACAATAATTATAATTAAATCATGAAATTTACTATTACAAAATAAAACTTCTTGTCATTAAATGTATGAAATTAGCGATAATATTAAAATTGTCTCTTGATTTTTTTTGTCGCTAATTTTATATTATTTTGTAGTGAATCTTATTACATTTTTTTGTTTCATTTAATATATATATATATATATACATGTGTGTGTACTACATATATAAAATCTTTTCTTAATAAAATAAATGATGTGATTTTGCAGCATATATTAAATGAAATATATGAAGCAAGTTAATATGAAATAAAAAATTCGACCCGCTAATATCTATGAGACCACCTCAAAATCAACACCTGGCATCGGGATATTTTCTGAGTCAAAATTGTAGAACTCCATACGTATATACATCTTAGCAAACAAGAAACGTTCTAACTTAATCGTACCAAAGTTTCCCATTACATTATCGTATCTATCTACTAAAGCTACCCCATTAATTCATAACTATCAGAGAGGGAAAGAAAAGAAAAAAGAAAAAATAAGCCCATTTGAGACTGCAAAATGTCATGAACTTTGAAATGATGTCATTTATGATTTAAGGTCCATGCAAGCTAGTTCTGGTCTTCCATGTTTCTTTGGGAATGGCCAAGAATTTGTCCATACATGTACAAATTGGTTATCAGAAGCAGCAATCGCAAATGTAGTGTACCCAACTCTAACATCAAAAGGTCTTAGTATGGAGCTCAAGTTTCTACAGAATTATTTGGTCTATCCATTCATTCCAGACACCTACATTCCCAATTTACTCATTCGTATCTTAGCCCTTATGGCATATTAGTACAAGATGGGACTGTTCCAGCTCCGCTTGACAGTGATGACTTTATTTGTTCTGTACATTCGAACCTCTATACGCCACTCTGACTTGTTGCAGTTCACATACAATATTCGATGAGTCTCATACTATGTAATTAAAGATAGATCACGAGTTTGTAATTCAAATGAACTCATCATTATCATAATTCTCTGTAATTATTGATTATTAATGGAGGGTTGGAATTATTAATTGATGTAATGAAATATAGTTATCGTTTCTCATCAAAATTCAAATATTTTTTAGCTATATACTATGTTCTTTCCACTAGCAATTTATATCAATAGCTAGGATTCAATTTGAAGGTATTCGGAGGACAATGTTTGGGAAATGAGGAGGAAATTGGGGTCATGTTGTCTGGAGAAATACCACGATTTATTGTCCAGAAAGGAACAGATTTGTATCAAAGAAGAGAAACACTAATGATCCCTTAAATGATTAAAGAGCGGTGTTGGTACTCTTATGTTGAATGTAGGGAACCGCCAGTGATACAAATTAATAAATATGTTCAAATAAAACAAGAAAACATGGTAGCACTCAACTCACAATCAAAAGCATCAACCTTACCAATCACGTTAGGCCAAGTTGAAAAATTAAATTGTCCGGTTTCCCTGTGAAAGAAGTAAAGATAGGACGACGATGAATGAGAAGCAATGATTATTTACAAGTTGAGCATATGTATATATGTGAATGTGGGTGTGTGCTGCCACTGAGGAAGCAAGCAAGCTGCTGCCAATTCTGGACATTGAAGTGGGCAAGTTGTTAGAAATGTGTAGTAGCTAGCCTTACCCCTACCCCCCAATTGTCACCTAAACTGCTTGTCCTAATACATCAGAAAAAAGTCGAGGAATTATAGCCCCTTTAACCTTTATTTCTCTTCCTAGCTAATTACAAAAGTTGTCCTAAAAGCCAGCAATTGCTTCCCCCACCCATGTTCATTGGTCTGTCTGCTGCTCACTGTAAACTCTGCAGCTAAATATGTAGGATTTTTATGTGATTACACAATGAAATTAGTACGGAGACTTGGACTTGGGCTCGCTCATTACTTGAGGCCCAAGTCTTTTTGGATTTCTGAACTCCGTTCCGATCAACAGATTACATCTCCCAACTTGAATATGATTCGGCCCGTTAATACTTGTATGTTAACTTTTTCATTTTGGTATTATGTCATATCGTATCCCAACTTTCATATTCAATTACAACTATATTAGACACCTTAATATTCAGAACAAGTATTACCAAGGCATTTGGATGACCTTATAAATTTTTCATAATATCTTATAAAATATTTGAATACTTATAAGTTTTACAATAAGTATTTAATAGATTCTTTTTTTTCTAAAGAGTTTATAAAATTTCAAAATAAGATATGTAAAATCTTATAGCTCTTTAAAAAGAATGTCAATTCAACCCATTCTTTTGTAAGATTTTTTGAATTTTTTATTTTAACAAATATAAACATATTCATAATTTTATTAGTATTTCATTTTTACCCTTCATGTAACGGGAGCCCCACCCAAAAAAAAGGGCAATAAATTGATTTGTTGGGTTTTCAATCATTATATAATCTTATTTTGTTAAATACTCTAATCTTTTATTTATCCAAATACTTTAAAGGTTGATTCAACTAATAATTGAATAAAATGGAAGGAATAAACAGAACATGTTTTCCCAATAGAAGAGCATACAATTGACATATTAGAAGTTGTGTTTAATTTATTATCGCCTATTTGTTGATCATATAAACATTAAGTCTGTGTGCGGCGTATTCAATATATGTGTACAAAATTTTTTAAATAAAATATAAATAATTAAATCTCACTTATTAAATTTTTTAATAATATGGAAATGTTATGATAATAATTAAATAATTTTAAAAAAATTGAATTCGGGGAATGAAAAACAAAGATATTAATTAAAACTAAATAACTATTCAAAAAAATCTTTACCACTTATAGATAGTTGAAAAATATTAAAATGCGTAGGTGTAGAAAGAAAAAAATTGAACACCAAAAAGTGGTATTTTTTAATCAAAGTATAGATAATAGTAGTTCAAGTCCAAACACACAACCAAATAGAAATGTAGGTACAAGCGTACAAGTACAGTATGGTTCCTCTTTATGTCCGAAATGATGCAAATCTCATGGAACCTCAAGAATTTCCGCCAAATTTTGAGAGCATGTATAGAGCAAAGCGACCTGACAACCGGCAAATGCTTGCACACACTTTATGTCAAGTCTCTTGTCCCACGGATTACGTATATTTCCAATCATTTCATTCTCCTCTACTCCAAATCCGGCCGTCTCCCCGCCGCCCGGAAGGCCTTCGACGCCACCCCGGACCCCAATGTCTTCTCCTTCAACGTCATGATTGCT
Organism: Sesamum indicum; assembly: GCF_000512975.1. Lineage (NCBI taxonomy): Eukaryota > Viridiplantae > Streptophyta > Magnoliopsida > Lamiales > Pedaliaceae > Sesamum > Sesamum indicum. Next base: position 4,391,172 of record NC_026159.1, on the reverse strand, counting down.
GCCTATGCCAGAGAATCGTTGCCCCATTTTGCGCAGCAATTGTTTGATGAAATTCCGGAACCGGATCTCATCTCCTACAACACCCTCATTTCTGCCTATGCTGAATGCGGTAATGTTTCACAAGCGCTGAAACTCTTTTTGAGTATGCGAGAATCTGGTTTGGCAATGGATGGGTTCACCTTCTCTGCGGCCATTACCGCGTCCGGTGAAGTCATTGGATTGGTGAAGCAGTTGCATAGTAGGGTTGTTTCGGGTGGGTTTCATAGTTATACTTCAGTTAATAATGCTTTGATCTCCGGGTATAGTAAAAACGGGTTCTTTCACGGGGCTGAAAGGGTGTTCCGCGAGATGGGTGAGGTTAAAGACGAGGTGTCCTGGAACTCGATGATTGTGGCATACGGACAGCAGAGAGAAGGGTTGAAAGCGCTGGAATTGTATCAAGAAATGGTCCGTCGGGAGTTGTATGTGGACATGTTTACATTGGCTAGTGTCTTAAGTGCGTATACTAGCATGGAGGATTTGCTTGGTGGGATGCAATTTCATGGTCAGATGGTCAAGATGGGGTTTCATAGAAATGCGCACGTTGGGAGTGGTTTGATTGATTTATATTCAAAATGTGGTGGTCACATGTTAGACAGCAGAAAGGTGTTTCAGGATATTCCTCATCCTGATTTGGTTCTTTGGAATACAATGATTTCTGGATATTCCCTGCATGACGAGTTCTCAGAAGAGGCTCTCAGTTGCTTCAAGGAGATGCAGCAAGCTGGAAACCTCCCTGATGACTGTAGCTTCGTTTGTGTACTTTGTGCTTGCGCTAAAATGTCATCTCCTTCCCAAGGGAAACAAATACACTCATTGGTCATCAAATCTGATATCCCGTCAAACAGAGTTTCAATAAACAATGCCCTGGTTGCAATGTATTCCAAGTGTGGGAATTTGGAGGATGCAAGGAGGCTATTTGATAGGATGCCAGAGCATAATAACGTGTCACTAAATTCCATGATTGCAGGCTATGCTCAGCATGGTCTTGGGGTCCAAGCATTACTAATTTTTGAACGAATGCTTGAGAAAAATATTGCTCCTACAAGTATAACCTTTGTATCGGTTCTTTCTGCCTGTGCTCATACTGGGAGAGTTGAGGATGGACACAGGTACTTCCGTCTAATGACGGAAAAGTTTAAGATAGAACCGGAGGCGGAACACTATACATGCATGATTGACCTTCTGGGCCGAGCGGGAAAACTAGACGAGGCGGAGAAGCTTATTAAGACAATGCCATATGATCCTAGCATCATGGGTTGGGCATCTTTACTTAGGGCCTCCAGAACTCATGGTAACATGGAGCTGGCGGAGAAGGCTGCCAGCCAGTGTCTTCAGCTGGACCCTTCAAATGCATCCCCATATGTTACGCTCGCACACATGTATGCCAGAGCCAACAGATGGGAAGAAGTGGCGAGGATCAAAAGATACATGAGAGACAAAGGGGTGAAGAGAAGGCCAGGTTGCAGTTGGATTGAGGTGGACAAGAGGATTCATGTATTTGTCGCAGAAGATAAATCGCATCCGATGATAGAGAAGATTTACAAGTTCTGGGAAGAGATGTCAAAGAAAATCAAGCTAGCTGGCTACGTGCCTGACGTGAGATGGGTTTCAGCTAGAGATGATGGATTAAGGGAAGACGAAAAGGAGACGATTGTGAGGCATCACAGTGAGAAACTGGCCATCGCATTTGGGCTATTATCAACCAAACTCAATGTTCCTTTACTGGTGATGAAGAACTTGAGAATATGCGGGGACTGTCATAATGCTATTAAAATAGTATCTTCTATCACTAGAAGGGAAATCACTGTTAGAGATTGCCATAGATTTCACCTCTTTAAAGATGGTCAATGCTCCTGTGGGAATTTCTGGTGAGTCAAGTTTTCTTCTTCCCGTCATATTATAAAGAAAAACCAAGCGACGCCGAAGATGAAGAGAAATTTGAAGTTAGTAACGTGGTTGCCAGTCTTTTCTGCTTCCGGAATTTGCATATAATCTATTGCTGTCGGGTCTGTAATGTAGCTGGAAATCCAAGCTGGGGATGAATTTATCTACCCCAACAAACACTGAGCCATCGAAGCATTTTACATTTTCTTGTTTCACTTAACGAACCTGAAAAATATTATTATAGCAGATTAAAAGAAGTGCTGGTTCCAGTATACTGTGGAAAGTGGATGGCAACCATCAAAACCTTACTATGAAGCTGCACCAACATTTTCCCTGGAATTGTAATCGTTGTTCAGAATCAATGCTCAAAAATGGCCAAACATCTCGTGTTTCCCAAGTAAATTCTAGCCTTGGTATTTTCATTACCTTTCTAAAGTTAACTTTTTGAACGGTTTTCTAGACGATCACGATCATTGGATTATAAACCTGTAAGTCGTGATCATCCATGTTCCCGTTTAGCGACCAACAAAATCATGTATTGCAATTCATGTATTTACAAGAAATCGGAGTCGTCAAGTAGTTGCCTACTTGACATTGATATATAGGTAATAAACATTGATTAAAACCATTTGAATTCGGAGCAAAAGTAGCAGTAAATTTTACAGAAAGATCGATTTTGACAGGGAAGTAAGTTAATTAAACATTTTGTATTTCAAAAGATTTGTAACTGTAACGAAGAACCAAACGCGGGCTCAATGCCACATGCACAACATTTTACTCATATAACACACACAATATGGATTAGCACACGCCACCAACAAGCTCATTTTTCATTTACCATACAAACTCCATGAAACAAGATATAACTAACACAATATGGATTAGTACACGCCACCAACATATTCTACACCTGCCTTACCATTCGTCGATAAGGAAACTAATGCTTTATCTGTACTGTGAAAACATCTAACCTGTAAGGTTCATCCAAGTCTGTTCTTCTCCACGAATATTCTGAGAATCATCAGCTCATTATATCGTTTTTAACTTGTCAGTCTCCAACCAAGCAATTATAATATCCAGAACCTCGTTTCCTCTCACCATCCGAGGCACTGGATCCATAAGTTAAATATCTATTGCTGACAGGACAGCTGAAAGACTTTCATCTTGCAAGAAAGACTTAGGTGATTGCAGTTCAAACATCCTGTTGCTCCGGCTCTATACAGAGAGTGACGAGTGATATTAGACATCAGCCTCCTGTATCTGCTGCTCTATGCTCTCTCCAGAAAATAACACGGACAAAGTCAAAATTACGAATCCAGCATTATTCAAGATAGTTTTCATGTACATTTTGCTATTGCTCAACTGCTACCTCGTCATCTTCTCTGCGAGGAGGTCTCCACTTTCGATCAAAGATGCTCCTTTCCACCACTCGAGAAGGTCCCAACTTCTCATCAATTAGCTCTAGTAATTCTTGTAAACCAACTCCAGTTACTGCAGATGTTTTGACATGGCCATTGGATTCTGATTGAGATAGAGAACCTTTAACAGCGGGCCTCCAATCCCTTGAGAACTCAGTTTGTTGGCAATTCACAGTCTCGCATCCAATGGACAGACCATCATACTCTACCCAAGAGTCTTGCCCATCCTCACAGGAGAGCCAATCATCAGAGTCATCAAACTGTTCTTGATAAATGGCATCTTTAATATCTCCTGATGGCTCAGCTTCAATATCTTGGTCATTATCATGTTGACCTGTCAACTCAGCATCTTCTTCACCTGAGAAACTGCTGGCATAACCTCCTCCACCAATTTCACCTAGATCAAATTCCTTTGGTAGAAGATCAACCTGAAGGAAGTTTCGGGAACAGACGAGTAAGTTCTCATGTTTATCTCTCTTTTGCTTCCAACTAGGGAGCGTTTGCTTTCACTTTCCAAAATGCCTTATTCATCACCAAAAATATTTTCCCGAAACTATTCAAAATAAAACCAAGCTTTTCCCTAGGCTTTTTTATTACTTTGGGATGCATATTTCTCCCCTGTACTGGTGATTTTTCTTGCTTTCTAAACTTTGTGTATACACAGATGAAGTTGTTTTCTACATTTTCCATATATCATGGGAAGTTTTGGGAGGTCGGTGGATTGTATGCAGATTCAAAACAAGCATGAGACAGAGGCAATTCTACCTTATTCCAAACTTCAATCATGTTCTGGAGCTTCTCCTCAGACACCCCTATCCTCCCAAGAACTTGCATGACAGTTTCCCGGTGTTCTCCAATATTTGGAGCACTTGAATCCAGCACATGCTGCGAAATTTCTAAAAAATCTAAACATACAGAATTATACCCACTTTTGCTAATAGGGAGAGGAAAGACATTATTGATTTCATACCACAAGGAGGTCAGCTTCAACAACCTCTTCCAAGGTAGCATGAAATGCTTCCACTAGCTGCAAAATGAGACCTTGGTGATGACAAATAACATGTTAGCAATAGAGAAAACATTTTCTGCATGGCACTTTAGCTACCTGAACAGGCAAGTCTGATATAAACCCAACAGTGTCACTAAGCAGCACTTTCCTCCTAAACATTAGACATTCAGTTAATAACCAGACAAGAAACTTTGCCAGCGGCACAAATGAATAACACTAATACGATAGCCAGTAGATAATAGTATTACCCTGATGGAAGAATAACACTGCTTAGCTTCGGATCAACTGTTGCAAACAGTCTGACATAAAGACCGCCAATGTAAGAGACAACAGTTGGCATTAAACTAAGTTGGCATGTTGCATAAGATGACTGTGTGCTAACATGTGCACACACACACGCATAAAATTGAAGTGTTGCTAAAAGTGATATCAGCAATCCACAATGTAAAACACTAATAAGAAACGGTAGTGCTTTTGACTTACCGGTCATCACAAAAAAGATAGTTGTTTGAGAGTGCACTAACTAACGTTGACTTTCCCTGGAAAAAGAGGTAGGGAAACAAATATTTGATATCGCATTGCTCTAGCTGAAACAACTGTAGAATAAAGACACGTATGAGCCACCTACAGCATTTGTATAGCCAACAACAGCAACAGTAGCAATTTCTTGCCCCAGTGTCCCTCCCTGTCTTTTTCGAGCAGCGCGCTGCATGGCTCGAGTTCTTCGAACTTCTTGGATATCAGATAACAGTTTCCTCCTCCGATCCAAGATTCTGAAACACCAAAGTTAATTGATACAAAATACATGCCCGAGTCCACACTTTCACAAAGAAATGTTTCATGCCAAGAGAGGTATCCAAGTCAGTAGGCTTTTCAATTGCACACTGCATTTTCAGAATTACCCATGAATGAATCTTTCTGAAAGAGCTCATTGTGCAACAGTATCCCTTGAGATAAAATACTATGAAAATATAATGTGAGAAGCATCTCCAATTCACAAAGATGAGAGAAAATAATAGCATGCATGATAATTTCAAGTAATATCATCAGAATAATACAAAGTACTGAAGTTTAACCAACTCCGTTGACAAACCGTAACTAAACGAAAATAAGCATCAGAAAGGAGGTCAATGTGTATGCATCAAACAGAAGAAATCCAAACTTCCATGTTAATGCCCCTCTAAATTAAAGAAAATAGAGAAATCTAGCACACTTAGTACAAGAAATTCTGTCCAAGTAGGAAGATATACTATAATCGAGGAAGCAATAAACTTCATGATTAAATATTTAGCAGACCTTCGCCGTTGAAGCTGAAGTTCAGTTTCTCCAGCACCACTTATAAAACCACGCCCTCCACTTCCTCTCCTGCAAATGATAAATGCATACATGAGAAATCTAATAATGAAATTATTATAGCTCAATGATATAATTTCCTCTGCAGGAGCAATATGCAAAGACATTCTTAGCAACTGGAAAGGAGATTGGTCCCTAAACAACCACATGATTTTCTGGTACACAACAGCAGCTGAGAAATTTCCTAATTGAAGCTTCATCCAACTCACCCTCTGGCACTAACAACTTCAGCTTCCCCGATGCCACCAAATGTATAACGCCCATCAGGACCACGAACTCGAACAAGCCTGCTTCTCTTGTACATCAGAGCTGCTAACTCAGCCTGTAAATTGATAAATGACATAAAATGGCTAAAAACCGAATGTCATCTGTTCACGAAAAATGGAAAGATTACAGTGAAATCCAATAATACCTGTAGTTTAGCTTCCTTTGTCTGAGCATGAGCATTAAAAATCTCTATTATGAGACCAACACGGTCCAGAACAGGTTTTCCCCAGGCTCGCTGTGAAAGAATGAAAACAGGGAATCAACACAACGATCACTTACATGCAAACTCGTGGCACACGAAATTATATTTACAAATCAGATAGCAATCAAAATCACGACTTATCATCAAATACTTGCCTCCAGATTCCTTTGCTGAATACCAGTAAGAATAGCATTCACAAAAACGGCATCCACCCCATCCTGACAGTAGAAAGAAAAAAGACAATATTTATTTCAATTATGTAAACCAGTTATGGGGACATTTTTTAGATAAACAACTTGAGTTCAAACACGAAACGTCCCACCTTAGATTCCAAATTATTTATGTGGCACTTAACAGTGTCCACCGTCCCAACTCCAAAATATGTATCTGCAACATCATTACAAGTAAATGCGGTTAAGTTATATCCAATAGTCTTTGATAATTAGATAAAAATGCATGTGTAATGGCATTCAATTTCAGTAATTGAGACATTAAGCAAATTCACTTATTTTAGTTCTATAGACCAAAACTGCTTAATACATTCTTTTGAAAGCTCTCATTTTGCAGCCCAGCACCAAAAGCACAATAAATAAGCTTAAGTTGAACTAATGAGCGGAGACTTGGTTGACTATTTATTCCTTTTTGCTGTTTTAGACGGTTCATTTTCGCATTATGATCCATTTTGCTCTTGTTCTTGTCAATAGTTTTGTAGGACATCAAGTAGGATGCTTTTCCAAATCTCAACTCATTGAACTGCATTTAACTGATGAAGGACGCATGCACCAACTAAGGCTAATTGATATTCTACAAACAACAAAAAATCAGTTAAGAAATATTTTACCGCAGAGATTCTCATCTCAACGGCTGCTATCTAATTCGCAGCTACACCACATCAGTGCCAGCAATAGAACAAGTTCAATTACTTTTGGCCCCCAACTCCAAAAACTATAAGTGGCATCTACATCTCAAAATAGAAATCAAAAAGATAACGCTGAAGAGCACATAATAATTGAAAGACTCACCCGCCCGTGGAGACCGAGCAGCAGGGTTCTGAACAATAAGATGAGGTGGCATTTCTTTGTCCAAAAACTCCGTCTCATAAAACCCATCACGCTGTTGTTCAAGAGAATTTGCGAGATTCAACGCCTCCTCAAGCTTCGCCTTCAAATAGGTTTCGGGCCGGATCCTGGGCTGTATCACGAAGAGCCGCGGCGGACCATCAGGGTCCCTGTTGAATTCATCCTCGTTGTGATTGAGCTGTCTTCTCTGTAGAACTGGTGAGCTCGAGAAATAGGAAAGAAAGGGAGGAAATTGCGCAGCTACTACTCTTGTGTCGGTTAATGATGACGATGAGGGGTTTATTGGGGTTAAGGACAGTGGGGAACGCAGGCGACATATGGTTCTTAGCATTTGATTGTTTCTTGGTTTCTTTGAGTGTACAGACAGGCCGCAGAAGGTCCGTTTTATCAACTGTCCGAGCTACCGCCGTGACGGAAAATAAAGTGAGGATGGGGAAATGTCGGCGAGTGTTATGGTGGTGGTTGATCCAACCCGCTCGTCATTTGACGGGCTGACTCGAAAATTAATCGGGTTTGAGTGCTATCGAGTTAATTTGGGCTTTGATTTTTATGGACATATTAGTGAGTTAGGAAATTTCTACAATGTGTTATCTCGCATCTTTATGAATAATAATTACGTGTCATAAGGATTAAAAAGATACCAAATGCAGCAACGATTTGATAATCATATGCATCACTATTACAAACGTGCTATGCTGTTTTTCAGCTTAAGAAACTTTCACCAGAACAAAATTTGGACGCAGCAGGGCATCAAATACAAGTCCACAACAATATTGAAATAAGATTTATCAAGTATCCTGCCGGTGTTTCCTCTTGTTCCCAACGAAGCACATTCTATCATAAAACATATACAAGGAAACAACATTTAAGTGTATGAACGTATTGATATGGTAATCTTGTATAAATTCTACAATATAGTGAATTCCAGCCTCTATGATGATGATGCCCTTAAAGACAGACGTAGCTAAGCATCTTTCATAAATTTAATTCCCAATACTTTCCAGTCTATAACATAATTAATCCACTCCAGCTTTAATGACTCAAAACAGACATTACTGTGCCGCATGTGTATTCTTTCCAAATTTTGGGTTGTGATTATTTTAGGCTGAGAGGATCGTCAACGGTGTTGATACAGAGGAAGCAGGACTTCACATGCTTAGGAACAGACCATGCGCCACTCCAGTGTCTTGTAGTCCACAAGAAAATCACCTCCCATCTCAGGCTGATTGCGCGGATGGCCTTACTCTTTGCCAATCATGTAATGTATGTTTTCAAGCTCATCTTCTGATCCTGACAAGTACATACAAAAAGAATATTTTCTATTTGCATCCAAAGTCAAAGTATTCATTAGTTATGCACATGCATATTTAACGCGCTAAGAAAATCATACCTCAATAAATTAATTTAGTGCTTTCTGTCAGTTACCATCATCCTGATTTTTACCTTTCCTCTTCATCCCAGCTCCATGTGGCCGCTTTGGTCCCTGGACCAAGTTGACTTTGTTAAAAATGGGATTATGTTTAAAATGTCACCGAACAAGTAGCTGAATCCTGTGATAGCTTGCTCTACAACTAACTGGTTGACCAAAAGATGCTATAAATTGACCATTTACAACAATAAACAAATTAACCTAAACCTCCAACTGAACAACTTCCAGTCTATCTATAGAAGTAAATAAGATTTGAGAAAGAACTATCAGGCAGCCAAATAAAGACATGTATGATGAAAACATGTTTGTTTATCCACATTCTCATTGGAAATATATCGATTTGACACTACACTCCAATATAAAACACAATTTCATTAACAATCCAAACATATTCTCATTACACATGAGAACCTAAACAAATATGAAAACACAATCTGAACACTCAAAATGAAGACATAAACAAACCGACTAGTAGAGTAGCACATTTCATGTCTAACTTGGACAAGGAATATTTCATAAAACTATTCAAATTAGTGAAGGGAGTTGCTTGTCAGGAAACTAGTGAACAGGAAGAGCCAGATAATATTTCACCTCAGCAGAAAATGTTTTCAGAGGATCTCTACTTCTTTTAAATTTTCCTCTAAATCCTTTACGGCGAGTAGAGCTGGGATTTCCCATGGCAGCTCGAGCAAGCTTTACAATCTTGCTAGCTTCTTGTGTTGTGGGGTCCAGTAAGTACTCAGGTACATCACGCAGGTGCTGAGCAGGTGCATTTTTGCTCAGAACTTTGTCGTGTTTCAATAGGTCTGATGAGCACCAATCATATAACAGTTATTAGTTAACTGAAGGATTGAAAGATACTAAGCGCTGGCATAATTTCAGTAGGCATTTACCTAAGTCCTTTGGGTTATCTTGAAAATGAGCCTTCAACCTACACATTTCAGAAATGAGCAACAAAATTAGTCAAAGCAATCCAAACTTGCAGAGTCAGTCAAAATATTCACTCCTACTTAACTAGGCCCCAGTCTAAATGAAAACTGTTTCAATAATGTAAATCAGCCTGACTCACTAGTAGAAGTTTCCAATTCCGATAAGAAACTTGCTATTATGCTTCAATAAGACAAAGATACATTGCCAGCTAATCATGATTGTGTAGTAATCTACATAAGTAATAGCAGATGACAAATTTTATACTGAAACAATAAAATGAAAATAATTAACAGAAATTATGTACTCAAAGGATGTCCCTCAGAGATGTACAATATGCCCACCATCTAATTTAGCAAAGTAGATACGTAGAATAAATGTAGACGTTTTAAATTCAGATTCATAATGGAACTGGGAAAGTATCCCTGAACAAAGTCCAAAAGACAAAGTCAGGATCAGATCAAAATGATAACAGAAGAACCTCAGTAATTCTTTTTCAGATAAGCTTGTCAGAAGATAACTCACTTTTCAGAATTGAGAATTTCATTTCTTAGATCCTGCGCACGTGATTCCCTCACCGCAATTTTTGTTACACTCCTTGCAACATCCTGTAAATGACATGATCTATGTTATGCACTCTGTAGCATTGGTCATAAAGAATAGACTTGTAAACATGTTTAACCAACACATTTTACCCAGAAAACAATTTTTAAATGCAATCAGCAGCATTTTTCATTACAATCAAACCGAGTGACTTTCACATGTAAAAATATCGAGCACCATAGGTCAACAACTAAAAGCATTCATTCATTCACATCTAATACTTACATTGAAGCAAGTTATAGGTTGTAGTTAAGGAAGCATAACAAATATTTGTTCTTAGGCTACAGCACAATTTTGCAACACCTCAACAATAGAGGTTCACTATAAAAGAAGGCATTGGGCAATAATTTGGATCATTCTTCAAGTTCAAGCATCCAATATAGAATAAAGCATACAGTTTTAATTCTTTGTAACAACAAAAAAGCAATTTCTTTTGACAGGACTAGAGGACTGAAATTTTGGCCAGAGGTTTTGTCAGTGGAGAAGTTTGAGAGCTCATGGAAGTCAATGACAAAGGCTACAAACTAGTTGAAACATACATTAAAAATCAAAATGTACATGTTAAGGATTTTGCAACCTTTAGGAACAATTTTACCCCACAACTATTCCATCCCGTGTAATATTGAGAAAACAAGTACTGATTTATACCAGCAAGGTTTCTGGTGAAACTAATTTGTCAAAAAAGAATCAACAAAGCGAACTCCTATTCTTGGAACAACCATGAATAGCACAAAATAAATTTCTCAAGGAGTTTTCGACTTGCACATGGAAGTATTTCCTTGGGTGAATAGAAGATTCAATACCTCGGCCCTGTAGCGTAAGGACTCCACAGCATTCTTACTAAGTAATGGAAATGGAGCAATAAATTTTGAATCCACACTGTCACTTTCACCCAAAAGGGATTTAATTTCTTCAAAAATCTCCATCTCTTCCGGAGAGACCTATTCCAATAGCAATAAGATGCCAAAGTGCACATGTCAGAATCCTACAGCTATTATACAGAGGAATAGCCCTAGCATATTATTGTATATCATGGAAATAGCACAATAAAATTCCATTTACTTTCGGGCAAAGAAATTTGCAAGTAGGCTAGGTCAAAGTTTTATATGATGGGGCTCAAATTACTCATCGAGAATCTCACCAAAGAGACAGATGCACCAGTATTATATGCTCTTCCAGTCCGTCCAATCCGATGCACATATCCGGCAGCAGTTTGAGGCATCTCAAAGTTGACCACCTAATGGAAATAAGATCAATCATATATGGATTATAAATTTGTCTACTCCCTATCAAATTAAAATCAATGTGCTAGCACGTATAGTGCCTACAAGTTAACAAAGCACCTCACCGTGTGCACATTTTTGAAGTCTATTCCTCTGACTACACCAAATTCTGCGTCTAACTTTCGCTTGGAATGTTTTTTAGATTTTTTTCGAGGAGCACGACTTTCCTTATCATTATGCTCTTCTGCTGTTTGACTCACATCGGTTGCAATAAGGTAATCAAAAAGACCAGCATTGAATTCCTGTAATGGAAACAGAAAGATGAAAATGATGCCAAAACATCATTTGTATTTTCACTATGAAAAAAGCAAGGGCATTAATAAAATTGAGTTCAGCCACAATATACAAACACCACACTTCAACAAGTACCTCAAGAATGTGTAGACGAGAATTTTGAGGCAGCTCAGCATTTAAAACTGCAGATTTGATCCCAAACTGCCAAATTAAAACCACAACCAGCCTCGTGATTCCAAGAACATATGAGTAAATTAGCAAGAACCTTCCACGGTTACAATATGCGACATTGCGAAATAGTTATGCATTGCATCTCCAGGTCCAAGCCACAGTGACAAGGCTTAAACTAGGCAATACAAGAAGGAACCCCAATCACTTCTGAGGATTTCATAGAAAAATGAATTGGCCTATGATCTGCCTACTTGAAATTGGGGAGTCACTCTCAGCTATTAGTTGGAAAGAAATCCTGAAACAGTTCAAATTTATATACAAAAGTAAATTGTTATTTCTCTTCTCTTTTTTATTATAGATATAAAAATAACTAACAGTCTAAAATTAATTACAGAGGTAAACTTTTTGTTTCTCTTTTTTTTTTCATTTTTCGCTTTGTGTATTTTTATATGGTATGCATGTTTGTGTATATACAAAAGTAAATTGTTATTTTTCTACTCTTTTTTATTATAGATATAAAAATAACTAACAGTCTAAAATTAATTACAGAGGTAAACTTTTTGTTTCTCATTTTTTTTCATTTTTCGCTTTGTGTATTTTTATATGGTATGCATGTTTGTGTCTATACAGCCCTAATGGAAGTTGCTTCATTGTGGGTAATTGGAAATGCTTCTCTTCCATTACCCTAACTAAGAGTATGAAGTGCAAAAGGCACAAAGTAAATACTGCAAATATGTTACAAATGAAGGCCATTTTGATTCGTTACATTTTACAAGTTAGATAATCATGTATTTTTTTAACTCATAAGTTTATCAAAGACATGAGAGCAGCTTATACACTGGATACATCTAAATCGAATAAATTTTATCATATGCAGGCTCAGCTATCCCTAAATTACGAAAATCCGAAGATATTCTCGGTTCCATAGACACAAAGCATATACCATAGCATAATCACAATGCAGTAACATAATGAACCAGTCTACCTGTTCAAAAAACAGCTTCAGTCTAAAACTCATGTCAATTGAATTAGCAAAAATGAGCACTTTCTTTTGGACCAGCTCCAGCTTCAAGAGGGCAAGGATGTGCACAAGCTTGTCCCTGGCACTGCATGAAATCTGTAAAAACAATACATCAGTAATAAAGCAAAAGTAATAAACTTACTGCATCAAACATAGTCAGATAAGGAAATTAAAAGCAAGATTTACTGAGACAGATTAACATCAATAGGAACTCCAGATTTTCAAAGAGAAGTTCGCAGGAAAAAAACATAATTCTTTGAGTCCACAAATATAAAACGAACAACCTACAAATAAGGAGACCAGAGTAACAAAGCAATTATTCAAGCTGAAGAGAAAAATAGGAAAACTTACATAAAATTGCTGAACATTTTTGGGGATAATATCATCCTTTACATCTCCCACTTCAGGTAAAGTCAAAATGTATGGATTATGTAGAATAAGCTTTTTCAGCTTTTCAACATCAGCACTGAACAATATCCATTAAATAGAGGCATCAGAACTGGTAATAGTTTTTAGTTAAAATGATAAAAACCTACTGATGAAGCAGATGTGTCAGATGAACTTCCAAATTGAATTGTGGCAAAAATGGGATCAGGTCGCAGAAGGAATTATTACCAAAGTCAAAAGTTTCAACAGCATAAAACAGTAATCTCACAGACGAAACATAAAAGCATGGCACTACAATAAAATTTATACAAGAATAAGCAGCACTTTTTTCTGAAATATAGTTTAGGGAATCATCACAGTTCCCAGCTCATTTTACAGATTATAACCAAATGAAGGAAATACACATCGTAAGCAACTTTCTAACATTGATCTGATGAAAACAGATAGGAGGTTTTAAGGGGGTGGGGGAAAAAAGAAGAAGAAGAGGGCAAATTCAGGATATATGCGTGTGTATTTGTCTATGTCAGTGTGTGTAAGCATTCTAGCCACGCTAGTGGAGTGAGTCCAATTATAGATTTCAGATCTTAGTATAAAGGACATCAGTACATCACCATAACTATGACCTAGTTATTGCAACAACATTATCAGTAAACACACCTTGATGTAGCAGACATGAGAAGGCATTGGCAACGCTTTGGAACATGAGCTGTAAGCGCTTTTAGATCATCCTCATATCCATACGACAAGAGAAGATCTGCCTGAAATGATAAATTAAGTTCTAAATATCTTGGTAAATTTCAAATTACTTCACATATCCATTAAGTAAATATACAAACTGTTCATCTCAGATAGATTTACATAGTAATAATTGACAACTGCTATAATTCCTTGTATATCCTCTGAATTATGGAAAAGTATCTTGGACAAAAACTTTCAACTTTTTTATTTCTTACAGACACATAATTCATGTTTGTAATTCAATGTATGTCTATGTTACAAGCATGATAATAAATTTTGAATATTAATATTTTATGAAAAAGCAGATGGTTTTACAGCACTGAAACTACTATTATATTGAGAATGTCAATAGAAATGTGTAATAATGAAATTATTTAAAAGAAAATACTTTTACAATATCTATACATGATACAAGCAACCAACATATTAATAAACTAATAGGTATACATGTGAGTTTATCCTAGGACTCTCCATTTCTCTGAACTACATGCTCTGTTACACTTTTTTTTTTTCAACTCAACTTTTCATCATAAGCTTTAAAAAGAAGTTCCATAATACTTGTGTTCTACAAGCCAATTAGAGTGAGTTAAAAATATCCACAGGATTAATTAGTTGGAATAGGAAAAAAGTGAAAATACAGACCTCGTCAAGGACAAGAACTGATAGTGATTCTTGAAGAGCTCTAGCTTGAAGCATGCCACTTGACAAGCATGTTTGTACACAAGCAGGAGTTGATACAATGATATCAGGAAACCCAGCCAACGATGTTTTCTATGAAAAAGCATGATAAGTAACTCTCCTCAGATTTATATGATATGTCAAACTGATCGCAAGCAATAACATATAAAACTAATTAAATTCTGATGAACTAGATTTACCAACCAAGTCAGAAGGAGACATCGTGCTTGTCAATTGAACAACTTTTAGTTGCACTCTGCATAATTCAATAAGAGACATCGCCTCCGAATAAACCTGAAAAAGCAAACAAAAGGACCATATGTAATAACATAAGCAAAGCCAGAAAAAGGCCAAAAAATCGTAGTAACTGTTTTCAAAGACGATTACTTGTTGACATAATTCACGAGTTGGAACAAGAATGAAAGCAGCAGGAGCAGAACTCTTTTTCGAAGGTGAATCAGCAAAAAGCTTCTGAAGCAGTGGAAGCAGATACGCAAATGTTTTCCCAGAGCCGGTTTTCGCTCGGGCCACAACATCTTTGCCTTCCTGTCAACGCGCAGTCAAACAAACTTAAAATGTAGAAAAATCTAACAAGGTAAAAAACTAACACAAACTAAGAAGATTAATTAAGAAGAGAATTACGAGGATAAGAGGGATGGCGACACGCTGAATTGGAGTAGGCTTTTCGATTGATTTCTTGGATAGGGCACGAATGAGACGGCTATCCAACCCCAACTCTTCGAAGCTCTGCTCTTCCTCATCCTGTTCTCCTTCCCCTGCTATAACCGTTTTATCTTCCGCTTTTTCTTGTGGTTTATCCTTTTCCTGTTTCTGTTCGGCATCATCATTCTGCGTATTGTGTTTTCTTTTTGCCATCGGTGAATATAATTTTGGGCGACAAGTGAGAAGTATGACGATGACGACGACGACGACGGGAATGGCACTACGGGGATTAGGGTTTTGAAGGGGTTTTTCGTTTCCAGACGGGTACGGGTGCGGAACGGGTGGGCTTACAGTGCACTAACCCAATTGGGTTGGTTTTTGTTTTCCTTTTCTTCCCCCGTCCTTCCGATTATAAACGGGTCGAAAATTGTCGACTTCGCCAATTGATATTTGTAAGTCCGCACAACTGTAAACGGGTGTGGAAATTTGTGCAGAATTTTTTCTCCTTTGGGTACTTTACTAAGAAATCTTTTATTCTTTTTTCTCCCAGGACTAAATATATTTAGAGATAAT
Organism: Sesamum indicum; assembly: GCF_000512975.1. Classification (NCBI taxonomy): domain Eukaryota; kingdom Viridiplantae; phylum Streptophyta; class Magnoliopsida; order Lamiales; family Pedaliaceae; genus Sesamum; species Sesamum indicum. The sequence continues at coordinate 4,375,211 of NC_026159.1, read as the reverse complement.
TATGTTTCATCCTTTGAGGTTTAATATAACTATACACATTTTTTTTATAATTTAAAAAATTAAATTTAACACCCCTAAAGTTTATTTTCGTCTAATAAATAAGTTTCTCCGTTAGTCAAAATTTATTGAATTTGCTTATATTAACATAAAAATTGAAAAAAAAAATGATATTTATGCTTAATTGACTTATTACTGACTTATAGAATATAAAAAAAAAATTATGACTAAACTATCCTTATAACGGTGAAAATATACCTCATCATATGAAATAACGCGTGAAGATATATGAGGGTAATTTGGTCATAAAAATATTTATTTGTCTTGTAATAAATCAGTAATAAGTCAATTCGGGGTAAATATAAATTTATTTTAAATTTTTTGTTAATATAAGTAAATTCAGTGGATTTTGACTAAAATGTGACTTATTTGTTAGACACAAGCAAACTTCAAGAATTTTAGATGTAATCTCCTAAAATCATAAAAAATTTACTGTGTAATTATATCAAATATTAATAAATAAAAGTGTAATTATCTCCTATTTAAGTTCCTTTTATCTAATCTTTATGCAATAACCAAAAATACAGAATCGCCAAAATTAAGAGTTGATTTGGTTAAATGAAAAGTCTGATAAAAACAAAAGGTTAATTACATTTAAATTCTTTTAAAACTATAAGATTACACTTTCTTCAAAAAATAAATCTAAAATTACCCTTATACCCCTTTTAAAAATTCACCGTTTATACTAACCTATTTTTTATTAGAATTTGGATGAATAATATTGACTTTAGCAAAATAATTACACAAATTTTTAACTATAGCCCTCATTAACATTTTCATATGATAATCTTGTATTTATAAGGGGAAAAATATAATAATATTAACCTCATACCACACATATATAGTATATTTGTCTCCTTATAAATAAAAAATATACATGAGAATATTAAACAAGTAGCAAAATTAAAAATTATGTGCTTCTTTTTGCTCATGCCAGCATTCTTCGTCTAGACATGAATGAAACGATGTCAAGTATAAATGAAGAATTTTCGGAGGAAATGTAAGTGTAATTTCAAAATTTTCTAATGAAAAGTGTACTTTCGCTTTTTTGAATGGATCTAAATGTTATTAACCCCATAAAAAAATCTACTCCTTTTTTTCATCGATCACAATTATATAATCAATTTTAATTATCAACAATCAATTTATTGATAAATTAGCTTTTTCATTTCTTTCTTTTTTTTTATTTTTTAATGTAATATATTGATTTATATATTTTATTTTATTTATAATATTATTTTTAATATACTTTAAAATATATAAAAAAATTATTTATTATATGCACACAATAACGACATGCGCAACGGATGGCATGTTATTAAATGAGCAGTGAATGGAATCACTCCGAACATGACTCAATTCTGTTCTGAATCTTAAAAACAAACATGGATGGCAGATAAGGCCCCATTCTATCATGACAAACATGCCCTTCTCCCACAATACATTAATCATCACATCAATTCATTCCACACTTTTCAAGCCTGCATTTACTTTCGGTGCAACCCCTTTTTTTCTTCCTTCTTCCATCCCAATATTTAGGGTAACCCTAATTTTATTGCCAAACAGTTAGCTATTTCCATTTAAAATTTAGTTGTAATTGAATTTGATTTAATTAGTTGGTCCGGTCAAATTTTGTCCGCGTGCTTTTCAATTTATTCCTATAGTTGGATTGTATGATAGAAAAAATAAAAAAAATTTACTCGACCTAGCGCAGACCGATATATAGGTATTTTCTATCCAAGTCCCATGTCATCACGAGTCAAGACATATAATCAAAGATAAACTGATACGAGTCTACGAAAACACACATATTATATAGCAAAGACAAGAAATTAGTAGATCAATAAAAAGAAATAAAAATGAGTTAGGAAATATTAAGAACCACATTGTGGTATTACAATTTAAAGAAATTATAGTTTGAAATAAAAGTTATATAAATATTATTGACACAAAAGAGTATAATTGAGAAGCAACATTCATTCTATGAGGAAATGGACAATAGCTATTAATAAGCAGTAAGGTACTAAAAGTACTGAAGGACCACAAACTTTCCAGTTATTCGTACCACTACTGAAATATGTCATCGAGTCTTATGGGAAACAGTAGCAATAATTTAATTAAACTTAAAAAGCCTGGAAAATCATGATGTACCCATATATGTCGCCACCACCATTATAATGTCAACCCACTCTTCCACCAACCTCAATCATCATCATAATTCAACACCCCCTTCATGCTTTCTACCCAAACCCCAATTACTTCTTTCCCAAACTAAGAATTTCAAATCCCTCCCTTTTACAAAAACCATATTTATACTATTAATTAATTAATAATTTCATTTAAAAAATAAATAAATACAATGACTGCAATGGTGGCGATCGCCTTATAATACTTGAACCAACAAAATCTGAACTTTACTACTAATATGTTAGTGAGACTACAACGAGCGATTAGACTGAAAAATATCCGAATAAATTATGACGAAAGGAATATTGGATGTTGAAAATATTTTTATTAATGAAAAGAAAAAATCATAGAAAAATTAACCAAAATGTAGATAAGAAGGAGTGCATTGACCAAATATTCCTGACCAATATGGCTTTGGGCCCAAATCAATCAACTCGCTTAGTCTTGGTCAAAACTCAATTAGGTTAGTGCTTGAAGCCGTCGTGAATCATGTTGGCATGGAAATTCTCATTTATTTAAAAATGAAAGAAAAAAGGAACAGATAAGCTCCAAGAAATATTAAATGAAACAAGATAACATAAACGAGATGATTGAATATGTGTCCATAAAGAAATGGAATTCAAAACCAGACATTTTTTAATGTAATAATGGTCATGATTAGGCCGCTCTCCACCAACTTTTGGTGCATTCTTACCGTAAATCATGGAGTCAACTTTTCTGGTAAAGCTATTTCCAGGTTCCTGAATCCAGAGTCATTTTTTGCTACCATTTTACGTGGTCTAGTAAATATTCTTACTATTTGCTATGTGATAATATTTCCTCTCTCTCATCTCTTGATAGCTGCATCCCAAGAAAATGTAAGAAAGAGAGAAGCAAACGAATTAAGAGACGAATCTCCATGGTTTAACTGCTTCATTCAATTCTTTACACATTTGTACTGAGTAATGCTGTCAAGAAATTACTAATTAGAACATTGGAAAAGAATCACAACATCGGAGGAAACAGGGAACGATTCTTACAGCTACCCAATAGTAAAAATTCCCATAAATAGGAAAATGAGAGGGGAAAAAAAAGAAGAAGAAAAGAGAAACCCAACCCACAAATCCAAGAAACATACCTGCAAAACTAATCTCTTGAGTTTTCTGTAGACTTGGAAAATGTAATTAATGATCATGATTTCAATAATCAGGCATGAGCTGACTGATCTTGCCTTCATCATTGGCCAATTTCTGCTCTGTAACTCTCAACCAAATACAAACGGCGGTGAAGCTGAGGACCAAGCTCACGAAACCGCTTCCCAGTCCGATCCCCACAATTGCCAAAACTGAGAGCCCTTTGCTTTTCATGGGCGGCAATGGGTACCCGTAAAGACCCTTATTCCCTACGTAGGAGCTTGCGTTGAACCGGGGCAAGTTCCCGCTTCGGTTCCCTAACGACGCGGGGATGGGCCCGGAGAGCTTGTTGTTGGACACATCGAAGACGGAGAGCCTAACTAATAGCCCGAGCTGCTGTGGAATAGGGCCCGAGAGCTGGTTATCGTGGAGATCGATGACGTTCAAATAAGCGCAGAGCGCTAATTGCTGAGGAATGGAGCCGGAGAGGTGGTTGGAAGAGAGATTGAGGACGGCCAAATTGACTAAGTACTGAAGGTCCGAGGGAATCGGGCCGGTGAGCTGATTGGAGGAGAGGTCGAGGGCTTGTAAATTGGTGCAGTTGGAGAGGAAAGGAGAGATTGTGCCCCTGAGAGAGAGGTTGGAGAGGGAGAGCTTGTAGATGCGGCCATTGTTGCAGGTGGCGCCTTGGAGGAAGGAGGTGAATCCCTGGCAGGGGTTGGCGAAAGTGGCTTTGGTCCAGTTCTGCAAGTTCTTGAAGGGGTCCTCCAACGATTCGCTGAGGTGGTTCAGGCAACTCTCGTCGTTGGGATCCGCCGCGGCGGACAATAACAGCAGGGCCACGGCCAGCAGCTGGCCCCAAATACCCATCTAGCACATAAACGGCACACCAAGTGTTTGTTTATTTGTCTGAGAAGTGGCAGGTTAGCAGCAAGAATTAGAATTCTGGTGATTAAGATAATGGTGTTAATGTTTGGGAGTACAAGTGGAGGAGTAATTAACTAATCCGTACTATTTTATGGATGCTCGGTAATGTCGAGGTGCATGTTAGCATGGCATGAATCCATGGAGAAATGCTTGGTTATTGATGAACAGTGTATATATAGTTCACATGTATGGAGGACCCCCACCCCCACCCCCCACCCAGGCCGGGGGGGTGGGTGGGGAGTGGGTGGCACTAAACCACTAAAATATGTTGTGTGGGTTTGGTGAAAGTGAAAGTAGTGACACGGGCAATGCCGAGGGTTGTCTGAACGAGAGTTGGGGGGTGAGGATGGTGACAACACGTACTTCATCTCAAGGGTAGTTTCGACATATACAGACGACTACTTTTCAGCTTCTCGTGGTTCCTCCTTCCATTAATTTAAATAAATTTTAAGATTATATCTTCAAATTAAATTAATTACCCTAAAATAATCAAATCTCAAATTTATTCTATTTGTCATGCAATTATCAATCACGTGATAAATGTAAAAATACAATAAACTTGTCATCTATTTGCTTGAGTTTTAATTAAAATCTATCTCATCCAACATATAGTTTTCATATAAAATTTTCAAGTTTTACAGATATTTGCCTTTTTCATAACCTAAGTTTAATTAAAATCGCTTTTCGATTAATTATTTCGAAACCAAAATATAGAAAAAAGATCTATATATATGTTGATTTATTATGTTTTAATTTAGAGTAATCTATTATATTCATAGATGATAACTCTAAGAACTCAATTATTTGAATAATTTTTTTCTCACGAAAAAAAAATGCAACATGAAAGTTAGAAATCAAGTAAAGTAAAAAATAGAGTCAGGGTTTGAAATAAAATATTCCCTGAGCCAACTGGGCAAGGGGTAATGTGGGTGCACCCCTGCTCACATTTCCTTAGACTTATAGGAGACAATAAATAACTTTTCTCCAATTGATTTCGCCTCTTGTCACTGTAATAGAGCGATTATGGATTTTCTATCACATTTTTGTATTGTGTATTAATTTTATATTAATAAAATAATTAATATATTTATATATTTCAAAGTAAAATTAAATTATAATTTAAAAATAAAATCACATACAATACACATACAAATATAATATTAACATACGATATCAAAGTGTGATAAAAAATCCTTCACTCTAATACTCCATGCAACATTCCTATTTATAGCGTATTTAAATTCATCTGGCAAAATGAATGCTACCATTAATGGGATAGAGAAATTCCATTTACCACTACCCATATGTGAAATAACATAGGGAACAGATTTTCAATATTCAACTCTCAACTCAATAATGTGAGCAAAAATGCAAGGTACACTTTACCCGACTTTCATTGTTTCAGCAAGCTACTCTTGCACTTTCTGCCTATGTCCCATATACTTTTAATATGGCTTGACCAAACCTGATTTCGCCCACATGCAACTTCATCGCAAGTACTATGATAGAATGTTGTAGTATGTAAATGGTTCTCCAATTCTTGGTGTTGATCCATCGAGGTTGTTGTCTCGTTGAATTTATAAAAGTTGGGTATGGAATACTTGGAATTTGAGAATAAAACTCAGTAATCTTGTTCGGGTTGATTCCAATTATAATCACTTAATACCTAAATTTGTTTGAGTTTTAAGTAACTGATGTGGTAGTAATTTTGATTAATGGATGGAACATGAATTTTACCCTCAATACAATAACACAACATGTGAATAGTTAAATCTAGAGAGAGAATTTTTAAGAGAGAGAGGTTATGAGTTGTCAAATAAGATGAATAACAACTTGGTGTAAAAAATTAATATTTTGGGTATTTATAGTGGTGTGGGAAATTATGTCATGTGGGATGAATTGTGGTGGAGTAAAACTATATGAACCACCAATCTGTTAGGTCATTCTCTTATTTTTTAAGGAGAAATTCGTTATTTCAGGGATTATTTGTGAATAAGCCATGATGTGATTAAATACTAAAAGCAAGCCACTTCTTATAGAAAATTTTAACCTAATTCGAATTTAATTAAATTGAATTAATTATATGATAAGTATAATTATATTGACTGAATAATTAGCGTATAGTTTAAAAAAAAACCCACATAATAAAGTGATTAATTTGAATAAATCAAATTTAATTTGAATAAGAATTTTTGCGTTTGTTAAGTAAGGAGGCATGGAGAAAGATAGAGAAGATGTGTGGTATTTAATTTAATATATGACAACAAAGGTGAGCAGTAGAAGAACAATGTTAGGGATTGTTGATGTTGTTGACCTGATCAGTAATGCTTAAAGTGGGTGAGCAGATCACGTTCAAGAATTTATCTTTGTTACTATTGACAAAGAGAAGTGGGCGTCATTAAAAGTGAAATATGCGCATCATGGTGCTGGAATTTGTCCTAACTTGCTTTCATCTCTCTTTCTCTCCCATAAAGTTTGTCTAGTAAAAATAAAAATATGTCACTGAATTTGTATCATTCTTTTATAATTTTATAAAGATAGAAATAAACATGTGTTTGTTTGGAGTTTTTCATATGTTTGCTTTTGTATTCTATACTAATATAAGATAAATAAAAATAAGTTAATAACATATTGGATTTGAATTTCGTAAAATGACATCTAAAGATGTAATTTTGACTATGGGAATGCCCGAATGGCGTCAAGTAATTTATTTTGAGAAAGATTTTATACACTTAGCGTGTATATATTAATAAAATATATTTTACAATTAAAAAATCGGATTGAGAGTCACCCATGCTAGCAAGACAGCATGAGTGCATAGAGACCAACATTTTATTGGGGGCTAGCTAACTCAAGTTGAAACAAGCCTTTTTCTTGTGGTGATAACCTAATGAAAGCTATAGTTCGAAATGGGCCCTCTACCATAATACTTGAGGCCCTATATTCTTAAAATTCCTCACACTCAAGACTCCCTTTTAGTTACCAAATTGTGTTAACTACCTGCTGGTGCTGGTGCTGGCTCTTCAGACAAGAAGATATCAACTCCTTGGTCCATAGAATCTCACACCAAACCTTGTCACGTCAGTACAAGGCTTTAGAGTTTTGTGGGTATATGCTGGACAGGGCATTTCTTTGAGAGTTGGATGGATTTGAGTAGGGCATATGTTTCTTGGTCTTCCTTCATAGGAAGCAACACTCAATTTCTAATTCAAACAAAGCATACAATCAAAGTTTATTGCGTGAGATATTGTTCATTTAGTTCGTGTATAATAGCATACTCAGTATCATCAGTTTCGAACAATGACTTGAATAGAACACATACACATTTTCACCGACAAGACCAACTTATGTGGATCAAATTCACAATTCAAGAAGTGGAGTTGATGATTTAGAGGAGAAAACTTGTTGACATAGACTCAAATTTATTTAAGCAGTTGCTTTCAGATTTTTGCTGGATTAAATATTATGGGCGATCATCAATGATAAAACAACGTCATTCAATCCATTCTAACCGAAGCAACAAATTGAATAACATTAGAACCCTCCAGAAGCATGAAACACACCCGATTTGTACTAGACTTTTGCCTGTATTGCGGTTGACAAAAAACTTTAATCAGGGCTGCCTGGATGGTGATTTACAAACTAAAATGAGACAGAAAATACAGCTTTTCTCCATGAGAATGAATAGAATTGCCAACCACCAAGACTCCCTTTTGTGGTAGGAATTAGAACAAACATTGAGGGCATCCCCACCAAAACCCATGTCCCAAATTGAGCTGTTCAAGAATTGGAGATGTGGTAGGCAGGCTGCCTTTTGGGTATTGATAATGTCATAAAACCACACATCAAATCACCACATTTATATTATTATTATTATTATAGCTAATAATTATACTTGAAATTAAATTACTTTACAACTCAAATGATTTGATTTTGCAGGTCCAAGTACAACCACATGATAATAGTACACAAGGGATATGCATATATGTATTATATAACATAGGGGAAAAAGAAAATGAAATATGTACAGCTGGAGATTGATATTCCAAATCCAAATCTTGATCTCCAGTCAGGAGAGATGTCTATCAACCCGTTGCAATTTGTACCTAGAAACCTGACCCACTTTGGTCTAATGGTCTCGATGGTATGATAACCGGAAATCAAAAAGACGGAGATTTGCATCAGCTCTGGAAACAAAATGTTGGAACCAGTGGTAATTTTGTAATTTAACACCATGGAATTAGAGACGCTTTTGGATGTACGATGTTACAGGAAAAAGTATTGTTCAGATTTGGGCAATTTTATAGGCCCATTAATCTACCTTGAACTCACTTGGGCCCGTTAAAAATAACTATGGGCTCATCAATTAGGTATTCAACCCAAGTTTTGAAGATTGATGTAGCCCTTTATTATTGGACTTTTTATTACCAAAAGGAATATTCGAAAATCAAAACCCTCTTCTGTATCTTTAAAAGAATATCAAAAATCAAAACCCTTTGTATTACACACGTCAATTTTGTTTCGTTTGATTGTCTACAATTTCACTGCCACAACTTTCGTATAAATGTTTGGGCACACTCAATTTTCTCTTTTTGTCTCATGTTTCAATATTATGAGATACTCTTACAAGTTCATACTTTCCTGTTAAACCTTGAAAGTTATAGATTTAATTAAATTTAGTAGTAATTGGAATGTAAGAACACCCGCACTGCACGTGTTCTTATCATTTATTTTTTTACAAAAATTTAAATATAAAACTGAATATATCATATTTTTGCAATTAAAATCATTTTGAAAATTGCGTAAAGTAAATGATTAAAATTATTAATTTTTTTTATTCTTAAAATTATTTTAAAAGTTTTGTGAAATACATGACAAAAAGTATTGAATTATATCCTACGGACTGAAAATGTAATTTTGTGGAGAATGGAATCTAATCAATTATGTTTTAGATCTTGTGCGTCCTTTTACTGAATTATTTTACAACTTTTTACAGCTGCTCTTTCAGCTTGTGCAGGGCCAGGCTCTGTCAACACTTCGGCCTTAATATTTATCCTAAAGTCGCATCTTTATCTCGTTTTCTTCCTCATCAAATCTGCAATACATATATATATATATATATAGGAAAAATTCCACTGTTTTTCTCAAAAATAAAAATAAAATTCCACTTTTAGTTTCAACGACAACGGTATTGCAGCATTGATTACAAACTTTTAAAATTTTTATATTTTTTATCTCATAAGATTAAAACATATTATAGATGTGGTCCCATTCACTAATCACGTGGGACCAAATCTATTACATTATGTTTGATTTTGTTTTTAACTTGTTTTTGAGTATTTTGTGGAGATAGAGAGAGAAAAATAAAGATAAATAAAAATAAATTAGAGATAGTGTGTATGTTTGGATTTGTTTTTGGAGATAATATAAAATAAGTATGTTATGTTTGATGTTGGGTAGTGGAGAGATAAAAAATACTGTTCATTGTCAAATCATGTCTCTTTTATATATATTTATATATATATATATAAAGATATATATAATTTATTTAGTTGTGAGTGGATTAAAATAAATATTATTTCCTAATTATATATGTATGGAAATGAAAAAAAATAATTTATGTAAATACACTTTTAAAAATAATTAAATGCACTCTAATAATGGATTAACAATATTTTTTGTTAGTTGTTCTATTCGAAGTGATAAATTTAAATACATTATTCAAATAATGTAATATATGAATTAACTGCATAGAATAATTATATTATTTTATATTTTTTAAAATTTTTAATTATTTTAATGATGTAGAAAATATTACGTAGAAAATATTAAGTGGTTAAAATAAAATATATTTGTATTTAAAAATTAAATACTTAGAAACAAGACAAAATACTTAGAAACAAGACAAAAACATGACAAAATAAACAATGGCAAACATTGCTTCTGTTTTGGGCCATATCTGAGATGGCCCAAAACCGAAGCCTAACATAAGGTTAGGTTTTGAGACCGCATTGGCAATATCTTTTAATTTTGTGGGATTAAAAATATTAGCATGAAAGGCGTGAGGATCAAAAGTGAAACACCCTATCTTATGGGACTAAAATTATAATTTTTTATATATTCAGGATTATATGCCCTAAAATTTTAAGCATTGTAATAAAGTTTAATTTAATGACAATAATGTGCTTAATTAATCTATACTGTACATATTTGATTTCTAAGCCAAGAAATAATTAATTTTTAAGAACCCCAGGTTTCATAAGTTATAGCAAGTAACTTGACTAGGAATTTACATTCTTAGTAACAATATATGAAATACGAGAGCTAAAAGAAAAATCGATTCGAGGCAAATCAGAGTTGTGATTCATTTTTTTATCCCAAATTAATTTTGTTATATTTTTTATTTTATTTACAAATATAAATGCCACGTATATAAAAAAATTTAAATAAAATAAATAATATAATACATATACACATGATAAGTGTCTATATTAATTGAAGTAGAAAATATAATAGAATTGGAAATAAAAATATCAAAAAGCAGAACTCCGGGAAGAAGAATAGTACAATTCCAAACATTTTCAAGAATGTGCATCCAATACTTGACTTGGATGCATGATTAATATCCAAGATCAACACTAGTTACATAGTATATGAATAAGTTTAATTTTTATTTCAAGATAGGAAAATGTTATTGTTATGTCACTGTCAGATTTCATTGTCCATTAGTAGAGAGAGAGAGAGAGAGAAGTGGGAGTTTGGGGGAATGAGGAAAGCTTGGAAGGGAACTGAGAATGTAAAAATCCAATGATTCCCAGCTGTAGAAAAACAGCAATTGATTGGGGTTTGTAGTAATGATGGGGCAATGAATGAAGAAACCAGCCCAGTAGTTGTAGCGTAGCGTAGTGTGTATTGGCCGGCAAATCTTGCAGATTCATGCCTGCGCCCGCTGCGCTTTCACGCACGCATCATTGTAATTCCACTGTTCATATGGCTGCTGCTGCTCCTAAATTAATCACTTCTTTTTCACAAGATTAATGTGCGATTTGGGCATTAATCATCGGAGACTCTCTTTTCCAATCATTAAATTTTCATGGCAATGGCGGACGGGTCTGAGATGCCAAATCAAGAATGTAAAGAGAAGATTTTGAGAGGTTGGGAAATGGAAATTTTAACTGATTATGGGGAATTCAACAAGAATTTGGTAATGATGATGTGAGTGAAAAATGGAACCAGTTGTGAATGCGTTTTGGATTTGTGGTCAAAGGTTTTTGTCGAAAACCTTTCTTTTCTTTGGCGCAATCAAGTGAAATCAAGCTGGTGCCAAGAGTTGCACATCACAAAAAGGATCATGTAATCATGACAATGGTCGTCCCAGGTAGGCAAGAATCATTCCATAAAAACCTTAATAATTTCATTTAAAGCTGTCAAACTGATTAGTTGAAAAACTTTGCAACTTCTTGACGGAATGATTAGTTCCCCAGCCCCACCAATACAAATCAACCCATGATTCCTGCCAGCAATATCCAAAGCCTCACATGAAAGTTAGACCACCTCCAGTTCCTGTTTCTTTTGTACATACAAAAGACTAGTCTTGCAAGAATGCATCTATGATGCATCAGTCCATGCAGAAAACAGTGGCACTTGAGGCCTCATTTGGGCAGATGGGATCCAAGGCGTCCCGTTGCTGGTTGGGCAGGGAAAAAACTTGGACGCCAATGGAGGAGCCTGCACAGCAAACTGCATAGGGAGGACGACGTTTTTATCAGGGCTTCCCTCTCTGGAGCTGCTCAAGCTTGTCACCAGTGAAGATGCACTTGACAAGTTAGTTGCCATTTTCCCTGGATCGTCCACATCTTGCGGACCAGATCCGTTCAATGCCTCAATTCCCATCATCCCATTAGTGAAATTAGCAAGCTTAAAATCTTCAACTCCTGGTTTCTCATGAGAAGACTGATAAAGCGCCATTCTCCAATCTGACATGTTGCCGTTGCTCTCTTTGGGGGGAATTGGTTCAACGTTATTGCTAGGATTAGGATAATTGTTCAGTGAATTTTCATTGCATGAAACGACGTCTTTGCTACGTCTCGCCATTTCCCCAGAAAGAAGGCCATTGCTCTCCATAATCCGCTCCACATCATATCTTGATATGTCAAAGTTGGTTACGGCGTTTACACCCCTAAACTTGATAGCAGCTATATCATACGCTTCAGCAGCTTCTTCCTGGGTGCCTGAAAATTTTATCATCCACACCTAGTTAGTGCGCAGATTGTGAAAACAACTAATCTTTACCAATTACTACAAAAAATAACTGAAACATCAGTTTAGCTGAGAACTACGCGGTTGGGATTGATTCAGGTAACTCACTGAATGTTCCTAGGTAAAGATCCTTGTTTCCTGCCACCCGGCCAATGCGTGCTTGCCACCGTCCATGTTGATGATGTCTGCTAAAGGACAATACAAGAACTCAAGATTTCAACAAAAGAAAGTTACCGTCTTTAAATAAAGACCGTGAGCTTTCATAAAAGCATGCAGTTTATCAAGACCTGGTTACTCCTCTGTAAATTGAAGCTCCCCTCGAGAAACCACTGCTTTTCCTACAATGAATCGCGGAGGTATGATGTCCATCAAGAAACATGTGAAATTGGAAAGATAGTAAAATAAATACAAGGAGCCAAAATTTACCTTCTTAGATGAGCAACATACTCTTGTCTGCTCATGTTCTTCATATCTTCAAGTTCTTGTTGATAATTTTCCAACTGCATTAAGTGTAAAAGTTTAGGTTCCCATTCTTGGAAAAGGAGTGATACTAATTAAAGCAAAATGACAATCAAACCATACAGGAAAATTAATATGGGTTGAAGGTCCCCAGTACTTGAGTGCTGCCAAATCATATGCCCTTGCAGCCTTTTCTTCCATATCATACCCCCCTAAAATGGATATTCACAATCAGTAATAGCCTATCTACCAAAGTATGCTAATTAGTTTATCAGTTCAAGAAGTGGTGTAATGAAAAACAGAATCCATAAAAGAGTTTACCTAGGTAAACTGCAAAAGTGTTCATATGTCATCCCACAGGAACCAAGATATTGGGGGCAAAGTGAGAACACGTTTAAGTTAGTGAAAACAAATATAAGTAACAAATTTGAGGAAGACGAGGAACGTTTTCAGGGAATGTCTCACTAACCTTGCCTTCCCTTTCTGCTTTGCCCTTCTTTCTTACAACTGTTGTCCCATAGATGGGCTTCATACCTGCCTGTCCATCTGTGCCTGATCCACAGATCCACAAAGCAAAAGCGTCAATGATAAGAGAAGTACGTTATTCTTCTAGTGCAACAACATTAGTCAAAAAGAAACGCTGAAACAGTCCAAGAAAACCAAGAATGATGAAATGCAGACCACATCGAAAAAGAAGAGTGAAAACAGGTGAAAATCCAACCTTGTAACTCCTCTATACTGAGAGGTCCTTTGCCCAAACGTGTCAATAGACTTCCTATGAACAATCTGCTTCTGATCAACCTTTTCGGGGCCCCGTTTCTTATTCTCCAGGCCCATGCAGTCAGCCATAGTGGGCGGAATGTGCTGTGAACCCGTCACGCAGCTTGACTGGGAACCAGGGCTCATTGATAAGCTCAGAGACTGTAAATCACCATACCCCATCGAACCCATTGGCCCAGTTTCCCCCGCATTCTCCTCCATACAAATTCCCATCTTCTGCTCCAACACATGGCCGTTTGGATAGTTTCTTTGAACCCAGTTTTTTGTGCCAGGCATTTCATCTTCAGGCATTGTTGGGAGCTGAAGACTGCGATCTGCAAGCTGAGGCTCTTTAGGCTGCTGCTCTTCTGACGCCTGGAACATTTCTTGGCCCCGGAAAGCTGAATAGTGTGGGTATTCTTGAACCTGAAGTTGAGGATGGCTGGGGTTTTCTTGATGATGGCTTAGAAAATCTTGGCCATTGTTGGTCTGGTTTTCAGTGTTTTGATTATAGTACATGCTGTCTAGACTCAGAGCCATACCTCCTCTGTCATAGTGATGGGTCCCCATTGTTGCACCACCAAAGAAATCCTCCAGTTTGGGCGTTGAAGTTACCATACCTTCACAGTAAAAACAGTAAAGGCAGTATATTCCAGAACTCTAGAAAGGTATTTCCAGTAAAAAAAAAATGAAGTTGAAAAAATGAGGGTGAGTAAGTTTGAATAAAACCTTGTGGTTGTGACCTGTTGATAGCTTCCATTAAGCACAATGAACCATCAGACTTGAGTGGCATCATAGTTAAATGAGAATAGAATCCAGAGTTTTCACCTTCAACCCCATAGTAAATCCCTGGATAGTTAAAACTAGAGGAAAAGCTCAAGGGAACTGCATCAGAAACAGCATTGGAGCATGGCTGAGTTTGATGATGGTGGTCTGCTGAAGCCTCCATGCTGGTAGCAGAAAGAGAGAAACCCAACCAGTTGCTGTTACTTTGATTATCACCCATAGACTTCATTTTTCACCACGAACTCTTCTTTCTCACTTAGAAAAATATAAAAATGGAGATTTGTTGGCAAGTTTTCTCTTTTTTTTTTTTTTGGTTGTTGTTTCCTTTGTTACTAGTTGCAAGAAAGCAAGTCAATGATTGGAAACAAATAAACTAATCATGTGGGCAACTCTCCTTTGCTACCCCCTCCATAGAAAGAACTTGGTTTCTTTTGTTTTGTAGCTGCAGACTTAAGTAGTATGAAATCTAAACCAAAATCTAGCCGAAGCGCATCCTCTGCTGAATGGCTGAATCTATGGTCTCTTTCTTTTGCTTTTTCTCTCTCTCTCTCTCTCTCAAAAGATTTCTAAAGAGAACAAAGCAAGGCCCTTTAAACTAAACAAAAAGAATGAGTTCCAGCAAGCAATGCTGGGCATCCTTCCTGCATTCCATTGGGATCCGTGCCTGAGAAAGACATCTTCTTTTGCTTTTCCTCCGCTCCACCCCTGCACTGCCTCCTCCCTTTTCCTTTTTACCCTCTTTACTTGGGGTTGCATACATACGTGAAATACATACAGTATATATATAGATATATATCTCTGCTCAGCACCTACCTCAGCAATGTGTATATTCTCATTCAGTTTCAAGAATCGAGAACTCTTTACTTAAAAAAGAGAAATTTAGCCTAAAACCTCATCACCAGCCTGAGAAAAACAGTGTCTTTGCAGAAGAAACAGCTCCTTATTTACCCACAAAAAAAAAGAAAAGAACAGTCAATCCAAAAGCAATAATTATCTTATAAAAAACACTTTTGATTTGCAAATCATTCTCTCTTCTTGAATTTAACAAGGCCCAGAGCCAGAGGAGGTGGGAAGTTGGCCAAGAATTATTTATTAATACAATATGATATAACAATCAATTGGCCTGCCTGAGCATGAACAGCCCTGCCCTGTCTTACTCACTCCAGTCCCACAAGATATCTATATATCTATAACCAGATTAACTAAAATTTTGCCTTTTGTTTTTCGGATTTTTCCCAAGTAATAATAGATAGAGAGTGTCCTGACTTTTACAACACTTGCAAAATCTAGAGATAGATTTCTCCAGGCAGAAGCAAGAACTTGCCTCTCTCGTCACTTCACACCAAGTACATATATATACACACACACACACACACAACACACATCTATCTATCTATCTACATATATGTTGATGTAGCCCTTCTGTGTCTGTTACTCCTACACTACATAGCTAGTCTTGGTTACTTGACAAGGCTAAACGATGCCGTATAAAAAGAAAAGAAAAGTGGTGATAGAATTGCAAAAAGGTGTTGTGAGTAAGCGAGGGTAGTGTACAATGGGCAGAGGCATAGAGCAAAATGTGTGTAAGGAAAAAAGAAAGTAGTTTGACCGGGTGCATGCTTATGGTGCTTTTTTGAAGTTTTTTGGCAGGACAGAGCATTGTACCTTTGTGTAGGAGGAGCCAATGTTTGAATGGCACAATGTCCAAATCTGGTTATTCAGCAGTTCCCAAATCTTAATAACTTTTGTACATTGTGTTGCCTCCCCTCTCAATTCTTGTATACTTCCTTCCACCCACCCTCCCATTTATTATTCCTCAATTGTTCAACACTTTTTTCATTTACATACACCTCTTCCATTTCAACTCAAATCCTCACGTTACCTCACCTCAATCAGAGTATTCCCCTAAAACCTACAACATTTATGTTTTATTGCATGCTCAAATACATCTTTCTAAATTTATTTATCTAACATTTTTAATGAAGCGAAAAAAGATAAGTTAAAAAAGAAGAAGAAATGAGGTACTCCAATCATAAAATTGATGAGATTTTTGGTAATATTGTGATTGAGAAGACTATGAAAAGCAAGCAAGCAAGCAAGGATCCCTCAATTTTGACCATTCTTGTAGCGTTATGTAAAACAATTCGTTATTAGACGACAAATATATGTAATTTTAGAGCGACGTACATGTCGTCAGTAAATATATATGGTGCATATATATGTTTACTAAAAAAATAATAATTACTTTACACACGAAAAATGAAATTATTAGGATATACGTTTGAGGGTAAATGATCATTTTCTGATTTCCATATATAACATCTGAACAGGATTGCTCTGCTTTCATTTTCACCTTCCTTTGTTAATTTGGGTTAAATTTCCCGGTATCTCCAATTTAACCCCCACCCCAGACTCGAACTAGAAAAATTTACTGTTTTTTCCATGACAGCAAAACGCCGTTAGCCTTCCATGCTGATGATGTAGCACACATTTTATGGCTGTAACTATTTTGAGAATATATTACCTTCTGAAAAAAATATATATATGTATATAGGGATAATTATGTCTTAATCCCAGTTAAATTATCATTATGGAATCAATTTATTTACTATTTACGTATATGTATTTGTAATGTATGTATTTTTTTTTTTGTATTTTTAGTAAAATTAATGTATATATGTGTATTGAGATTTCTTGTATATAAAATGTGGAAAAATAATTTAATTATTATAAGAAAAAGAAAAATTATCAAAATATCGTAGTTTGAAAAGATCAGATTTTTTATCAAAATCGCTTATTGAAACAGCAGTTTTGCAAAAATAAACAAATTTAAAACAAAAACGCAGGAGCAAGGAGAACCGCTTAATCAGGAAGCAGTTCTCCTAGCAGATTGTCGAACCTCCATAAAGTTTTTACATGGTTTCTTTTTAATAAATAAATTTTTACTATACGCGTTACCCATGAGCATATAAAAATAAATTATTATGTGAGATGCAGATAAATTACTAAAATTATGTGAGATTAAAAAATGTGGGGTACTTTGAGAAAGAAAAAATAAATTATAATTGAAAATCTTTTAAAAATATAAAAGTTTATGAATAAAAAGATATGGAGAAGGTGAGAGAGAAAAAATGAATTATAATTATAGATTATTAAAAATATGAAAGCATGTGGGTGAAAAAGAAAATATGAAGAAAGTGAGAGAAAAACATAGAGTAGTGGGTTGAGAGGAAAAAATGTAATTATATAATTATTAAAAAAATATTAAAATTGGTATTTTGATCAATTTTTTTAAATAAAAAAAAAAGAATTAAAGGGTAAATTTAGATATTTAAAAATTGGTACGGCAAATAATTTCTTTTATAATAGTATAGATAAGAATAAATTTTTTATTTTTAATTCATATTAAATATTTAATTATTAATTAATAACAGTAATGCCACAAAAAATCCAAATCCACAGAGAATCCCAAAGCGAGAGGAAGCCCGAGAAGGATTTAAGGTTACTGGCAACCTAAGGCGCTAAAGCTCTCGGCCCCTATCCCCGACTGAAGCTCGTTGAGCGAAAGTGCCTTGAAAGCCTAAGAAAGAGCAAGGAGACTTATCAGGGCTGCACGCTTGGAAGCCAAATTAGCCCTGAAAAGATACCGAGTGCCACATGGATGAGTTCTACTCGAACAATTCGAAGTATAAATCATCTTCTGCTACGAATCAAGGCTGAAGATTCAAATTGGTTTGCTATAACTATTTGAAAGAACGAGGGTATTTGAATATTTTACACCCTTTAAATGAAGTTTGTAATCTTTTACGAAGGGTAAATATCACTTTAATCCCTCAAATATGCCACTTAAAAAGTTAAAAGACAAGGGCTTTTATGTAATTTACTCATTGTTTTGGCTATTTAGTGTTTGTGCCGGGGGGTAATTAAGTTTGGAGACTTTAGGAGACAAGTTGGCGGTTCCGCGTGTCTCACGCTCTTTAAGGTTTTTTTTTTTTTTTTTAACTTTTTATTTTTTGGGTTTTCTGTTAGAATGTTTTTGTCCCAGAACCGCTATTTTGCGAGTGGTTCTACTTAAAAAAAGAAAAAAGAAAAATTAATGCTTTTCAAACCACCGTATTTTGATAATTTTTTTATTTAACAACTAGTAATTGTTGCACGCGATTCTCGTAAGCATATAAAAATTGTGATAAGAAATAAATGTATGCGAAGGTGAGAGACAAAAAAATAAATTATAACTTATGAATTTATTAAAAATATGAAAGTTTATGGGTGAGAAAAAAATATGAAAAATGTGAGAGAAAATATAAAGTAGGGGGTTGAGACATATGGAGTAGCGGTTGAAAGAAAAAAAAATTAAAAAATATTTAAATTACTACTATGGATAACTTTTTTAAAATAAAATAGAATGAATTGAAGGATAAATTGGAGCAATAAAAAATTAATACAATCAAAGAGTTTTCTTTTATAATAGTAAAGACGTTTAAACCATTTTTCCATAAAACGTATTGAACCATGTTCTAAATTTTCAAAATTGCAAGCAATTGTATTTTCGTTTTTTTAACGGAAAGTAGAAGTGGTATCCTATAAACTCGTTATGAATTATTATGACATATGTGTCGGTCAGGCACTTACCTTTAACTAATTTAGTTATTGTCAAAAAAGTAAACACTAACCACATAGCTCATCTAAATATGTTTAGACAAGAATTTCAAATCAATATTATGAATGTTATAATGTTGAACTTGGACCACTAACATAGGATGTAAATTATGTATGTTATAATTGTGTCAGCCCTATCCGTGTGTATGTGCATGGCAGCTAGTAACTATGTGATGACAAATAAATAAATCAACAAATATTATTACAAACTCAGATAGCATATAAGTGGGCCTAAGATATTTTGATCATAAGAAGTGCAATAAATTATCAGGTGGACAGAATAAAATATCAAAAGCTTGGAGGGGTAGGAGGAGGCCTGTTCTAGTCCCTACCCCCCCTCATGCAGGGATCCTTTACGACAACATTAAATATTTTGATAAGACAGTCCCCAAATGTTTTTGGATTATATGTCCTATATTTTAAAATGTATTTGAATAATTAATAAAAAAAAACATATATGAGGTGGATTGAATATCAACAGAACTCTTGTCAGTATTGACATCATAAGTAAGGT
The DNA here is from genome assembly GCF_000512975.1 of Sesamum indicum. NCBI lineage: Eukaryota > Viridiplantae > Streptophyta > Magnoliopsida > Lamiales > Pedaliaceae > Sesamum > Sesamum indicum. The sequence goes on along the minus strand of NC_026159.1, from coordinate 4,355,492 downwards.
AACAAAATTTTATCAAATTTGCACTAATTTAAGCATCAAAACCGAGTCTCTTTGGTGATTGAGGGTGTTAGGGAAATGTAGGTTGCACATATCAAACACAACCTGAGTACAAGGAGGCTAGGCAAGAAGCACAACGTATCCATTAATTTTTCACACGTACAAAAGAGTAACGTCTTAGGGTATTGTAAATGTAATATAGTTATATTAATTAGGAGAAGATGAGGAAGGTAAATTAATGTAAAGATGAAGAAGTAATGGTTTGACCTATGGAGGAGGTGATGGAATTATGGGATATGAGCAGAAAATGAGAGGAGCAATGGGGGGAAACAGGAGAGGGAGTCAACTGTGAATAAAAGTAGATTGCAGATAGCAACCTAAGTGAGAATGACTACACACCTCTGTTGTATCCTGCTCTTTTTATGAGACCAAAAGCTCTTTGAGTTCTTTTCCCTTTTCTTCAACTCAGTCTGTGTGAGAGAGAAACGGGCGCCTTAATCCTTATCCCATCATGCTGCACCTCCTCCTACCTATTAAAGTTTTTGCTTTATTTAAAACTCTCATGCCAATATTTCTAATTAATCTCTCTCTCTCTCTCTCTCTCTCTCTCTCTCTCTCTGTCTGAAATGTCTTAGTCTAGAGCATGAGTGTCATGTCATATTCACTACAAGATTCTCTCTCTCTCTCTCTCTATAGAGAGAGAGGAATGAAGCCCGTTTGGCCATCCCATTCCTACCTCTCTATTTCCAAATCTTTGTAATTTCCCCTAACTGGACAGACCTTATTTATTATATCCATGCATGCATTCTTTTCTTTATTCTTTTAGTTTTTTTATGCGGGTTTTTCATCTTGTAATTTTTTATATTTTTTATAAGACACGGGTGCTTTTATAAAATTTGTTTGTGAGGCCATTTATTTTATTATGATGATTTCAATACCGTTTATTTTAAATTTCAAGATTTATAAGCCACTCAAATTTTATAACTACAATGAATATTGATGATGAAGTGAGTTATTGTAATAATAGAAAGGGGTAGTAGAATTTGATGTAGGGGGTATGAGGAAGAAGGCATATCCCAAGGCAATGACGAAAATACCAACAATCCTAGGGAGGGTCCATATGCATGTAGCCCTGAAACAAGGACGTGACAAAATAAGAAAAGAGCAAAATCATGGCAGAAAAGCATTGAATTCAACTGCAAATAGTAGCTGCTGGGTGGGGGTGGGATTGCCCCTTTTACTTTCACACAAAATTCCAAATTCCTTTGCCTTTCATGTCTCTCTCCTAATATACACATTATTCATTCACCTCTTTACTTAATTATTCATTTCCCACATACATATATCATCATCTATTACATGCAATGGAACCAATCCCTCCCTTCTAATCAGAATATTTTGAAAATGACAACTTCCATCAATCTATATCTTATAAACATATTATATTTTATTTCAAAAATATATTTTTAAAATATTTCGATAAAGTAAATTTATGAACTTATAAGATGCTGTAACGACTACTTCTCTATGAAATGAAATTTAAAACATAATTTTAATGGACAAACTGAAGACGACAAAACGCCCGATAAATAGTACAGTTATAAAACTGTAGTCATGCAGATAATAGCAAGAGAACTTGATTAAGTTAAAACACATAGTATATATAAACACCCAAAAAAATATATAACTGTTTTATTTAGTAAAATTGGAGAACACATTAAATTTGAAGTGGAATAAGGTTCTTCCAAGAGCAAGATGTTTCTTCAACTGGAGAGGATGATGGGCCGGAGAAAATGACAGAGCCCAGTTCAGAATTTCGGGAGTTTGATTAAAGGTTTGAAGCCCAGATTCCAGCCCAATTTGGTTTCGCGTATCCAAACGATTAATATATTATTCAGAAAACACCTGTCAAATGGTGAAATATAACAGGAGAACCAAATATTTGTATAAATTTCAAAGTTAGAGCTACATTTGCTATATTATGAAAAAATAAGGAATATGTAATCGTCATCTATATAGTTAATAAATAAAGTATGGAGTGTAGCATAAATTAATTAGTATTCAAATATAGAGATTGTTCAACGTTATTTTTATAATTACATGATTTTATTTTATTTTTTTCATCGTATACTGTCCAATAATCATGCATCCAATTTGATTTGTGGATGTTGGGATTGGTGCTTGCATAGATTAAGTTTTATTTTAATAAAATAAACATAAAGAGGAATTATTTTAGAAAATTACAAAAATTCAATCAATTATTTTGCTTTTCTGATTTTAATTTTTACTTACTCTTGTTACTTAAAGGCTTCATTTGGTCCAATGGGAGGAAAGAGGAAGTGGAAAGGGGAAAAATAATGATTTTTTCTTTAAATTGTTTGGTACGATTGGAAGAAAAATAAATTTAAAAAATTCTCCAATTTAGTACAAAATTAAAGAAAAAATAGAAAGAAAATAGTATTTTCTTTTCATTTGTACTTGAAAAAAAAGTTAAAAATAAATTAAAATTATTAAAAAATGAAAAATACGTATCAAACAAGGACATTACTATTTTTTTTATATATCATTATCTTAAATTGAACTAGCTTTGTTTTTTTTTTTTTACTAAACAAAGACTTTGAATTCAAACGTGAACGTCTTTGTTAGTACCGAAAATACCATATAAAGAATGATAATGTGCAGTGCTGTTAGAGGGGGAAGGAAAAAGCAATTTTAGATAATTTGAGTAAATAAAAATAAAAAGCACTCTTTTTTAATTTATTTTTATTTTTTTACCAAATATATTGTCATTTTCACCCTATTTTGGACAAAAATAAAATTAAACTCAAGAGAAGTCTTATATACATCTTGTTTTGTTTCTTTCTTTATATGTTTTTTCTAACTAAACTCGAACATTATTCTATACATTCTTTTTTATTTTTATTTTTCTTATAAATAGATTTTAATAAGATTGTGTGCATTTCAATTTCTCTGGTATCATGAATGTCTCAAATCTAATTTTTAAATTTAAATGTTCAAAATTAGTATTTTTAATTCACGAGTTTGAACTATATAATAGCTTATCCATCATAATATTGGATGTGAACAATAAAGAGTAACTAAAGCATTTTTTACAAAGTTTACGAGCAGTTGATCTTAGATTTATGGGAGTGATTGCAAAAACTTGTGTTTTTAAATAAGTGATTTTTGTAGTAAAAGTCAGAAGTTGTAGCAGAATTAAAAAAGTGAGTAGTATTCGTAAAAAAAATATAAAAACTAAATTGGATAATGCTTTGAGAAAAATCACTTCTAAAATAGAGTTAATTGATGAAAGACGGTTTTGTCCCTATTTATTTATATAAAAAAAAGTAGTAAATTATTCCATATTTTTTAGAAAATTATTTAAATTTTCTTATATCAATAGTTTAAATAAGATGAAATTTTATTTTATTTTTGAAAAGACAGAGAATAATTCTATTTTTTTTTTCATATTTTTCATATCCTAAATCGCATATTTCCCTAAAACGAAGGGAGGCTTAAGGAAAATAGAAAAGAATAGGGGATAGAGATGGAAATGAAAGAAAAATGGGAGGTGGGGTTACTTTCCTAATATTTATGATTAGGTCACGTGGGTATGAGCTGTACCCCTCCCGCAGAAGATCTACTCCTACTACGAACTTTAGACTGACGGAAGGAAGGAAGCTAAGGTCGTGCCACTCACGAAATTACGTTACTACCCCTTCAGTTCCACGGATGGATTAACTCCTCTTTCCTATTGGGAAATAAAAAAAGCATTTCTTAAGTGCGGGGAAAGAAGAGCGGAAGTGGAAGCAACTTAACAATGTTATTTGAGTGAACACCAAACAAACTTATTTCAACTCCATCAATTACATGTAATTCTTATTACTCTTATAAAAACAAAAAAAAAAAAAACTCACTCATAAATTGTGATTTGTAATATCGCTATATTAATTTTTTTATTGTGTTAATAATACCCGTGTTATTTTATTTATTTCTTTATTTTTGTGAAATGTGATGTGATAGTTTATATATTTTATTCTTATTTATAATATATTTTAATTTTTGAAATATTATTTATTATATATATATGTAGGGATTGCGTCCCAACTAGTGTGAACCAAAAAATCATTCCATGGTCACAATTGGTGGTTTGTAATACTAAGGCATTGAATTTTAAAATATTTATTTATTTCAAAGGGTTTATATCATTTTTTAACTGTGAATATATTGTCATATTTATTATCCATTTTTTCATGCTAATCACTTGATCCGCTTCTAATCATATATTTATTAAAAGAGCACAAATATCGTGTGCTACTATAGATAGTGTATTGACAAAAAAATGGAGTAAATAAATTGCAAAGAGCACCGTCCCCGATTCTTTCTACAACTATTATGGAAAATTATGATTTAGATCGGATCTGATCAAATTTGAATTAATACTCAACAATTGTATGTATTCAGTGTGTAATTTATTTTTGTAAAAAATAATCCATCACATAAAAAGTGTGGAGAATTCAATTAAATGTGATTTGGATAAAAGTTTTGGTTCTGAGCATGGTGGAAAGGCGTTGTGGAGGATGGGGGGTTGGGAGGGGAGGAAGGTGGCTGTTTGTCACTGCGCCCAATCTCCCTCTTGTCCTTTACAATCCCGATTCATATCCCAACCACTTCTCTTGGCTTTTTCCAAAGCTTACTCCAAATCATTTACATCTTCTCCTTTTTTTTCTTTTTATTATATAAAATTAAAATATAAAAAATAAATAATATGAATCACGTTATATTATTATATATCTTCCATTGAATTATTTTTTATTTTTTTACTATTCTTTTTCCATTTAATGTTACTATTTTCCATAAAGTAAATATTTTAGTGTGCTTGTCTTTGGATTAAATTAATGGGAGGTTGCTGAGATGACCTACTCTGGTTTGATCCTTGTATTATTATTTAGGGATAGTTACACCCCTTCTTTAAGATTTGATGTAATTATACATAAACTTTATAATTTGGAAAACTACATCTAATACCACCGAAATTTGCTTTTGCGTAACAAATAAGTCAATCTTCTAGTTAAAATTAAATGAATTTATTGATATTAACAAAAAAAAATTAATAAAAATTGATATTTACCATCAATTGACTAATTACTGACTTATTGCAGGTCAAATATTTTTTTTCGAAATAAACTACTATTATGGCAGAGAAAATATAACTCCTCACATGCATTAACGCGTGAAGACGTATGAGGATAATTTAGTTATAAAAAGATTTATCTGACCTGTAATAAGTCAATTAGGGGTTAATATAGATTTTTTTTGTTAATACGGTGAATTTTGACTAACGGATGAACTTATTTGTTAGACGGAACAATCCCCAGGGGTGCTAGATGCAAGAAATTTACATGTAGTTACACTAAACTTCAAGGGAGTGGAATGTAATTATTCCTATTATTTATTAAATGTAAATAGTTAATTATTGATTGGTCCGAAGGTTTTCATCATTTTTTTACCATAGCAGTAAGAGTAATCAATGAAGTTTCTTATCATTGTAATCCTCAGGTTTGAACCAATAACTATCACTAAAAAGATAAACATATCACTGAAATCCTATCAAAATATAAAACGGATCATAATCAATTATCATAATCAAATCATGAATCTACTAGCTCAGAACACAAAATTCACTTAAAACAATAACATAGATTGCACACTCTTAATCATGTTTACAAGCAATTAGGAACCAACAAAGCGTAGCTTAGTTAGTTACTTTGAAACCCCATGATCAAAAAGTCATGGATTTCACTCCCGTCAATTTATGGGTATTGAAAAATTTCAATAGTAATCATCGATTAACTAATTAGTGCATATTGATTAATTGTTCATAATTAAAATTTACAAAGCAAATATAATCGATTCACTAAAACAAAAAACTCTAGTTAGATCCAACCAACCTCTATGGAACCGCATTTAGATTGCGCACTCTTTGTAACCTGGAGTGTATTGTCTGAGCCTTGATTGATGCTTTCACACATTCACGTCAAACATCTAATTTTGCATTGGATTGAATTCAATTATTGTGCAACGCTAATCATTGGAGAAATTTCTCGTGACAACTTGTCCAAAACATGCATTTTGAACTATTGCATAATGTATAAGATAATCGTAATTGAATGAGGATCCAAGTGTGGTTGTCGGAAAAGGTTGTTATGCATTGTTGACCAATCCCGTGGGCGGAACATATGCACACAATTTCACACACTGCCCGTCAGTCTGAGTGGAGATGGGCAAAAGTACTCACTAATGTGCCAAACCTAAGGCAATGTTTCAACAACTTTCGGATTTGCTTTAGAATTTATAATCCAAAATAGCAACTCGTACGGATTAAGCTTAATCATCCCGAGCTACCTTATTAAACTCATAATGTTGAGATCTTATAATAAAATAGATCGAGAGTTTGAATTTTATTAATATGAGTGTAAATATTGGGACTACCATCGGAAAATTATAAACACACCAAATGTCCCTAATTCTTTTATTAATATAAAAACAAGCCAAGATTCAAGAATCAGGAATTTTTATTCGTGTCATTCTTACTAGGCTCCAACTTGACTTAAATTTGGGTATGGACTTAAGTTGACTGTCCAATTATTTTTAGATTTATGGTTCACTTGAGATTTATACATATATAAAAGTTTATAAATACAGTTATACATTCTTCACTCAACATGTTGACCAAGCAATTTTTGCTGCCTACTCTATTTTACGACCTTTGATATTTCTTATATATGACGGTACTAACTTAGGCATCAATGAATTATAACCAGATATTTTTCGGTGTGATTTTTATGATTTTTTGATTTATAAATATGTATATGAAGAATCAATACTGATATAAATTGATTTAGATTTTTACATATAAATATAATTTAAACGAATCTAATAATTTTGGAGACACATCAAGTGTCTGTTTATTTTAACAGTGATTTACTTGTTTATATTTTTTTAAAAATATCTTAATATAGCAAAGTTTTTAGTGAACAAAGTAATTATTACACGTGTGATCTGGATCAAACCTAAGTTCACAAGGTTTCTAATTAAAAGTGTATGTTACTGTCATGACTTAGCAAAGTGACACGATTGAGATCAAAGACTATGTCTCCTAATTTACAGGATATATAGAGACTAATAGCGATATTCCAAAGCGACCCAGGAAGCTTATAAGTTTTTTATTAATATCTTTTAAAGCATTGTGAATTATTTTGAATAATAAAATTATAAACTCTAAAGATACGATAATACAAACTGATAAACTCTTTTTTTTTTTAAAAGAAAAGAGTTATGGCTTATCTCTAAATTTAAAAAAAATATTCAATTTTATTATGGTAATTATAAAATTATTTAATACCAACATTTTCATAAGTACCATAATTTTTTTTTATCCAAACAACTAAAAAAGTTGTTTTTGAAATAAAATGTAATGTTTTATAAACTAAAGAAATGATCTTTTTTGAAAAATAAACATACAAACAAGTGTGGAGCATCAAAATCAGAGACATTGGATTTGTTGTGGAGTGGAGTGATGAAGATGTGGTTAAGTTTCCTAAATTAATAATCTCCAACATAAATTAAGAGTGGGTTTAAGAAACACAAAATTTGCCATTTTGGGCTGATCAATTGATGTTCTAAGTCCAATATTGGGGGCCCCATGTTTTTGTCATCATCCCACTTTCATCACATCGATTAAGGAGATTTTAGTAAATTGGTGTTTTCTTAACTAGATAAAATTTGGCCTAAACATGGTATGTCCGAGATGAGGAGGAGGAGAGATGATGCCATGGTCTTCCGTTGAACTACTTTGTCTCTCTCTCTCTCTCTCTGAGGCATTCATTATTAATTCAAGTATTTATCACTTTTTTGTTTTCCAAGTACCAATCTTGGTATGCTTGCTACTTGCTTCTCCTCAACTTCACATACAAATAAAATAGAAAAGGAAAAATTATCGGTGAACTGAACTCTTCCTTAAGCTGCGCCTTTTCTCTCTCTCTCTCTGTCTTGATATTTTTTCATTGCTAGAAAGTTGCTTGAAATGAACTCATGCTCTTGTGTGGGGTTACTACTGCTATAAACTTGTTGGCTTTACATGAGAAATGGATTTTGGGGTGGTGAGCCACAAGCAAACCTCTCCTAAAGCACCTAGTCTGGGTTCAGCTGAGCCCAGAGATGAAAAGGGTCATGGATCTGTGAATCTCAAGCACCAAAGATCTGGGCTTCCCGACGACAACTGGAGGCTACCCAAAATGCCGAGGCCTGGTGAAGTTGATTTCTCTTCCAAGAAGCCTACTGAGAGTTTTGCTGCTTTTGGGAGATCCAATCTGTGGCCACCAACGCTGGATGATGGCCAGAAGATGCTTTCTTTTTCCTCTTCTGAGCAACTCCCCACTGATGGAACTGGTGGTGGTTCCAGCAAAAGTATAGCATTTTCTATTTGCCCAGAGGAGCAGCATCATGCCAGAACTGGAGGTATATGTGTTGATATAAAAATACTTGCTTTATCGTTGAAGGAAGTTTATCTTTTTCTCTTTGTTTTCTTTTCTTTGCCCTATACGCTTCTCCTTTCGGCCTTTTTCTTTTTTGTTTTGTTGAAAATGTGAATTTTCAATTCAATTTGTTAATGGGTTTTTCAGAAGATGGTGATGTTGTTTTCAAGAAGTCCTGTTCTTAACTATTACTTTGAGATTTGGTTGTGCAATGTGATGATGGTACTTATTTGCATTGCCATAAAGATGGGGACTATCTGTTCTAGTTTGTGCGTGGCGTTATCTCCTTGTACTGGGTTGTCGGGTAGAGGGTGTTTTCGTGCACAACTGATTAAGAATTTTCTGAGTCTTGTCAAGAAAAAGAATAGGTTTTCAGTTCTTGGTAGCAAGTACTGTGAACAAATGAATGAATGAGAATTAAAAGATTTGGTATTTATGTTCTCTGTGTTGCTAAATGCTGCACAGGAAAATGAGTTATTGTGGGCATCATATGCCACCACTAACACAATAACAAGCAGTGGTAGCTTTTTATTTCTCACTTTTGCTTTCCATATGAGGCGTTGGTCTAATTCCTTCCAATCGGCCTCGTGTTTTATCTGATTTACCAGGTATCTTTAGTATGAAGTGCACATGTGTATCTATATGCATGTATACTTTTGATCTCTATCTTTTCTGATATACACTGGAGTTTATGTTTAAAGAGAAATGTCCAACTCCCGTCTTTCTTTGCTTTTACTTCAGGCGGCGGGCTAAGTGGAGGCGTAAGTGGGGCTTTTGCCAGAGTGAGAGGGCCATTTACTCCCTCCCAATGGATGGAATTGGAGCATCAGGCTTTGATCTATAAACACATTGTGGCCAATGTACCTGTTCCTTCCAACTTACTTCTGCCTCTCAAGAGATCCCTCTACTCATATGGATCACCTGGATCATATGCCTCCAATTTTTGTAAGCTTCTTTGATTTACCTGATTGTGATCCACCATTGGAATATTTAGTTTGTAATTTAATTATGATAATCGTTCTTTCTTGCTGTTTATATTGATTTCCTTTTTGTTGTACATATTTCCGACAAGTTCTCTGATATTTCCATAAAGAAAAAATTGTTCACTTATGGCTTGTTGCATGGTTTTTGAGCTTTTGACATGTTAGCTGTTCTCTATTTCTTATTTGTTTTTCTTTTCGCTTTGGGTATGCAGTGGGGTGGGGTCCTTTCCATCTAGGTTTCTCCAGCAGTAATGATCCTGAGCCAGGTAGGTGTAGGAGGACAGATGGAAAGAAGTGGCGTTGCTCGAGAGATGCCGTTCCTGATCAGAAATACTGTGAAAGGCACATCAATAGGGGCCGTCACCGTTCAAGAAAGCCTGTGGAAGGCCACACTGGCCATGCTGTCTCTGGATCCACTACTTCAAAGGTGGCACCGATTGCTTCTTCCTCTTCAGCATCAGTGATTTCCAGCAGCAGCACATCCAACAGCCTTAGTGCAATGCAGCATCAATTTGCTTCTGTGCAGCCAAGTACTGCCAGTGCTTCTACTGATCATCTTGCTAGCAGGTGAATGATCTACTGCATATCTCAGTTTTTTTCAATTTCCCCGCATATTATCAGTTAATTTTTTAAAGACAAATTCACGAATATGCGTTCAGTACTGTTCTTCTCTTTATTTTGAAGTGGACCCTCATTTGGTATGATTTCGCGACGGCAACTACTTTTAGCAATTAAAGCTGAGACTTGTTCAGTCGTCGTTATCTATGTAAAATACTAGTAGTGTTGGCTTTTAGCGAGTATTAGGTACAAAAGCGTGGGAATGTATTCGCACATAGGTGCACACATGTAAATTAACACAGTTAATTTTACTTCTGTCTTTCTTCTGTTTCTTTTTTGTCTAAACGACATTGATTGTATTGCAGATCACAAGGATTTCAAGGCCTCTCCTTGATCCCTCCACCAATCAATCTGAAGTCTAAAGATGCGCCATTCTCGATCCAAAAGCCACACTTGCCATTTGAAGAATCATCTCACTCGGAGTTTGGACTTGTCTCCTCAGATTCCCTTCTGAACCCTTCCGAAAGAATCTCCTACATGAATGCTAATAACTCCGGTTCTTTCTTGCGGTTCGATGTCAAAGAAGCAAACAATCAACATCCAGTTCACCACTTTATTGATGATTGGCCAAAGGATCAGGGTGATCGTAGCTCAGGCCCCTGGTCGGAAGAGGTGAAATCAGACTGGACCCAGCTCTCTATGTCAATCCCTGTGACACAAGATTTTTCATCATCCTCTAGTTCTCCTGCACAAGAGAAATCTACAATGTCGACGCTAAGGCTATCTCACGAGCTTGACCCGATTCATATGAGCCTGGGCGTGAGTCATGATCTTGGCGAACCACTTCAAAAGCAACCATCATGGTTGCCAGTTGCGTGGGGGAACTCGATGGGCGGGCCATTAGGAGAGGTGTTGACCAGCACGACTACCGTTGCAGGAGTGGGCGAGAGCTTCTCATCTGTGAAAGCCTGGAAGAGCAGCCCTGAGTTGGGTTCTTCTCCCACCGGCGTTCTGCAGAAAACCACCTTTGTTTCTCTTTCTAACAGCAGTTCTGGAAGCAGTCCACCCAGCGGTGACAACAAGAAGGCGCCTGAAAATGCTACTCTTTGCAGTGATTTGCTCGGTTCGGCGCTTGTAAGTTCTGCGGCTATTCCATCTCTGTAGGTGATTCGGCAGAAGCGACAAAGCTAAGCAGAAAACTTAGAGCTGACAAAACAATTGCAGAGGTGACTAAGGAGGTAATAGAAAGAGGTTTTCCTGATGTTTTATTGTGTTAAATTGAATTCTGTGTTTTCTTTGATCTTCTTCTCATCTTCGAACAAGGGCTGAACCTATTACTGCTTTGTGACTTTCTTTGTTGTATTCCATTATCCTTTAATCTTTTAACTGCCATCTCGACTCGAGGATATATGTATCCGTCCATGTGTAATTTTAGTTTCTTACAGCAGCTGCCCCAGTACCATAAAATGCACAGTAGCTCCCTCGCTACGGAAGATTGTTATCCGAACTAAATTTGGTCACACTTAATTACCAACGCTTGAACAAATCACGTTGAAAGTGGTGTTGTATTTATAATGCCGCTTGTCAATTAGATGACAAGCATATTATACTCGCAATCTAGCCGGCCTTCTCCAGCTAGAGTTTCCTGCCCCAACTCATATGCAGATATGGATATGGATATGGGAAGTTAGATTCATTACATTGAACTTGCCATCACCCTCCACTTGTCATAAAATTTGAACTCGCCATAGCCATACATATATGACAACACTGCCAAGAAATAGACTTTTGATTTATGGAGGATGTTTGACCTTCAGTTTTCGTTTCTGTACTTAAAAACCCACTGTTTTAATTCCTTGTAGAATCTTGTTAAACTCCGCGCAGGAACCATTACCCCCTTTTTTAACTCAATTCTTGTCAAAGAATGGTAAAGATGAGATCATCGTATTAGTTGAATTGTACTCACGTGTTGTGGATATGTAAAATGAAAAGATAATATAAGCCTCGCACGTCTAGGTGGGGGTGGTTCTAAACAAAATTTTTATATACAGTAAAACCTCTATAAATTAATAATCTTGGGACCATGAAATTTTATTAATTTAGAGAGATATTAATTTATCGATAAATTAATATTTTATTAATTAAAAGAGAGACTTTTTAAATTCAGCAAATTTAGTACATATGTATTGAAAATAAATAAATTCATATATGTTTCATTGATTATATTCATGCAGCAATTAACTATTATATCCATAGACACATGTATCAATTCATTGGAATTACTTATATGTTTACATTAATTCGTTGCACTTAAATAACTATTATAACCAATTAAATATATTCATGCATGATGAATGAAACATATACTACATAAATCTCAATATGATAATAAAATAATTAATAACACCCAACCATGTCTTCTCATCTAAAAGGCATTGCAAAATCATCCATGAATGATCAAATGCGTAAAGCATTATAGATTTCATATTTTAGTAAATTATCATAATATTTATAATTGTAATAATTATGAATTATTAATTTAGAGTTTTAATGGGACCTAATATTTATAAAGGAATTTTCTGAAAAATTATTATTTTATTATCTTATCGAATTTGATGATTTTTTACAAAGGCCCAAGTCGGGACCGGAGGATTTTATTATTTTAGAGAGTTTATTAATTTATAGAGTATTAATTTATAGAGGTTTTACTGTAATTTGGTTGAATCCAACCAATCAAAAAATAAGTATAATTGATATCAATCACACGAACTTATCATTTAATTAATTTAAATATGACTAAATTAAATTTGAATTAGAATTTCATTGGTCCCAGAGCGGATCAGGACGGGTTTTTAGATTTTGTAAAAATTAGACTAGGCAGGTCTCGGATGCAAAACCTGTCTAATTGTCATTCCTAATTTCTTCCATGTGGTAAGATCAATAGATAATAGTCAATTACACACAGATATTTCTTCACCACAGTAATCATGTGATAATTAATAAAGCGCGCGTGACTAAGTTTATTTATGTGCTTGCCAACACTTATTCATTGGATAAAAATTAAGACAAAAATTTAAAATGATATACGTTATTCTAACTTTTAAAGTAATTGAAATAAATACATTCATATAGCTAATGAACATTTTAATGATAACTATTATTTAATTGTATAGACAAATTGAAAAATCGAGATAATATTACCTTATATTTTATTTAAAAAACAAAAACTAGAGTTTTATGATTTTATTATTTAAGCGGCTAAAACCCTTTTCTTGCCATCCATATTATCATCACAAAAATAAGTTCAACTATAATATTTATTCACACAATAAATAAATAAAAATCTAAGAAAAACTAATAGGATCTTCCAAAACAAACACTAAAATCAACAAGTATTCATAAATTTTAAAATAATTATGTCAAATCGTAAAAAAAATCATTCTAAATTACCCTATTATGTAACATCTTAAAAATATTTCAAAACCACATTTTTTTTAAAAGAAAAACAAAAAATTATCAAAGGATTCTTCTTGCACAAAGATTCCTTCCTTCCACACACCATCAGAACTACGGCAGGTTTGATGGCATAATTCTGATAATGTTGAGAAGTTAGATACCAAAATTGCCTTTTTACAACAACTCTTGAGAGCTCTATTATAAGCTGTTTCGAAGCTCCGACGGTGATCCATTTTTGTGAAAGAAACAACATTAACTCACAACTTCCTCGGAAGCAATCGAGTCTCTGACCAAAATGCAAAACGTGCCCAAACAGACATAACAAAGATACCAATGATTTATGCGACGGAGATAAAAACCAGAAAATCAACTATCGACAGCAGGCTCCGACTGAAAATCCTCAAGTTGCAGGGAATCAGCCGGAGGTCAAAGTTGAAAAAGCAGGGGGATTGCTCAGATTCTATGGGTGTTAAACAGAGTCTCTCATGCCTTTAGCATTCAGAACGAGGAATTATAACTTATAATCATCGCAGCTTCCCCTCCTTCTACAAAAGCCGAAAATTAAAGAGAAAGAAAACGAAAAATCAAAAGAAAAAAAAAAACAAAAACATGAGGGTAAGAATGCAATGAGGAGGCTCAGACACGCATAAATGTCATCAAAATGAAAGGTCCGTAACTCAGCATCGAGAAATGATTGATGTCTTCATCGCCTTCTTCTCATAACATCTTAACCGATAATGTAAAAATACTGAGAAACTGTAGAAATGGTTTTTGGCAGAATTAGCAGACATCATCATCTGTAATGAATCTGTATGGGAGAAATGCTGAAAACTCCTGTTCCATTTCAGCGTAGAGCTGCGGAGGTTTTCTTGTCCTGAATTTAGGTTTAGGGTTAGCTTTATTTTGGACCGCGCCTCACGGTTTGCTTTGGGCCCAAATTTATTTTGAGCCCAAGGTTCAATTGTGGCCCGTTGTATTTTAAAGCCCGCTATTGTTATTCAGCATTTATGTTGTCAAATCAAACTTGATCAAATTGAGTCAATATACTAATCATATGAATGGTCAATCCTTTTGAAACTTATATCAATTGTATTAGTTCAAGTTTGATTAGACTCAATTTAACTAAAAATTCTCGTAATTTCCACTTTAATAATCCTATACATTTGTTGTATCCATTAGAAAAGAATAGAAATGATTGTCCTTACCTAAACAGATGTCTCGTCAGTGCGACTAAAATACTTTATTGTGTTGTAAACAAGTTATTAAAACAACTAGTTCTGGGTGTCAACTTTGGTAGGTTGGGAGGTTTAGGTTTTACAATTAAGAGGTTGTGAATTTGAGTCGTATAAATATAAGTATTTTAATATATATTAATTTTAGTAGTAATATAGTGTTGTTTTGTTTAATTTAAATTTATTATTTGATTTAAAAATATTGATGGATTAAATGTTATAATAGTAATATGTCTATGGATTTAAAATAATATATATTATCTAAAGAAAAAAAAAAAAAAAAAGAACTTGGCGGGTGGTGTTCCATCAATCATGTCCAGATTTTGAGCTAAATTAACCCAAAACATTGCAAGTACTAACTCTCTCCCTGCTTTCTCTTTCGTGTTTCACCACTCATCATCAACATTATTCTTTTCTTAAATCACAATCCAAATCATTGTTGTCATTTCTCTGTCTTTCCATAATTGACATAACTAAAACGCTAAGGACGACTAGCATAATAATTTTTCATCATCAATTCCAATATTTTGTCTCGATTCAGGGTTCCAATTATGTAGAAGACCTGAAAAAAACTCTATGTCTTGAAACTCAATCATAATTTTAATTTACTGGCAGTAATTAATCACATATACATGACAATATTTCTCTTCCTAATAATATACTCACTTTTGTCCTAATTATGTGCTCCACTCCCGACCTCGACATATTAACTCATTCCAACCTAAGTTTAGTTTCTCATGTAAAATGATGAAATTTCCCTTTTAGAACATCTGGGACAGCATCCATTTCACCAACCCTCAGTCATCCACCAAATATATTTACAATAAAGCTGTTAAAAATTCATCTATATGTCTCATTGTCAATGTATTATTACCAATGTATATACAACTTTCTGACTAGATGATCCTATTTGAACATTCTCTTCACTTGCAAAGACATCACAGGTACTCCACCTTTCTTCTCAACTTCATGTCCATTTCTCTCTCAATTAACTGAAAATATATAGCACAACTGATCAGACACGCACATTGCCGCCGTCCTAGTTCCATCATTCATAATGTCATAAAAATTCGTTAGCAGACACTATATATATATATATATATATGCTGACGAGCAATGAGCCACCGAAAGATACGTTCGCACGGGTCCGTGCCGTTTTCGTGGGAAGAAAAGCCTGGAGTTCCCAAATTCAACCACCAAAAGTCCTCCTCAGATATCATGAGCTTAAATGCTCTCCAAATCATGCAGCCTGTGCCTGATAATTTCAGCAGCTCCATCAGTATTCCACCGCCTCCATGCACGTCTCAACCCCCACGAAGGAGCTACTCCGGCAAGGTCTCTTGGTTGCATGATGATCCGTTCATTGCAGCCTTAAAGTCTTGCACGAAAAGTGTTACCAACGACAGACGAAGCGAGGGATTAAGGCAGAAAGGCAATGAGTCCAAGAGGAATAGTTATAGCAAGAGTAGTCTGTTTTCGTGCAAGGAGTCTTGTAATGTTGAGAGTGATCATTTGGTGAAGCTGTCCAAGTTTCCTCCTATTCCTAAGGAGAGATACAGCCGCAGATCGTTTGTTAAGAGCTCAGAGTAAGTACATGTGTGATAACGTGAAGTAGAGTGGTGAAGATAGGCACTGGTATATATATGTAGAGTACGTCGGACTATGTTTAGTTAGGAGTTGGGAATTGTCGAAAATGCTTACCAAAAAATCACGTTTCACCGAACTAAATCAGTTACGAAGTAAATGTACTATATATATTGTGCATAATTACAATTACCTCTTTGTTGTTTGAAAAATTATAAATACCCTCTGATATTTGATGAAATTATTTAATTTTTGGATGAAAGTATGAAATTATCAACTTTGCTCTTACTGTATATATTTTTTTTTATCTTTTTTAATTAGAAACTTATAAAAAAATCAAACGGGATGGATGAAAAAATTTTAAAGATTATAAAAAAATATCCACTTACTCGATATTTTTTTAAAAAAAATAAAATCAAAGTATAATTTTCAGTTCACAGTCAGTTCACCATAAAAAATGGATGGACACCTAACGGATTGGACTGATTGTTAGGTGACAGTTAAAATTAGGGGGATTCAGTAACTTTTCAAACAATGATGGAGTATTCGTAATTATACCAAACCCTATAGGAGGTCGTTGTAATTTACTTTTTCCGAAACTATATACTAACAACACTACAGGTGTATTGCACTTGTCATAAAATTGATTCATCAAGTTAGACCAAATTTAATGTTGGTTATAATTTCCAGAATTGAATATAATCCGATAGGTTTGATTAGTGGTTTTGATGAGTTTCTGCAACTATAGAGTTTTCTAAAATTTAAGCAATTGAATCCAATCATTAACTATTTGAAAGGAATTATACGGAATTCATGATGCTTAATTTGTTACTTATGGAAATCTCATATCTGTACATGACATTTTCTTTTTACGGATTTAAAAATATTAAATAGTCTGAATTACGTGGTATCAGTAACATAATCAAATATATATATATATACCTGATTCGTATTGGGACATGTATGCATGCCTTTTAATTTATATATAGTATGAATTTTGTACCTAGTTAGCTACTTAGGATTCTGATACACGAAAAATCATAACTGTCGAGTCTTTTTTTTATAATTTAAATTCGAAGAAAAGGAAAGACACACTGTCAGTGCAGCTTTAGTCCTCAGGATTTTGTGAGTCTAAATCAAAGAGTAGAAAGCGAGTGAAAAAGAAGATCATATAATTAAGAGCTGAATAGGAATAATTAAAGATGTGTTAAGGGTAGCTGTCAATACCAAACTCTCTCCGGACGTCAAGACAGCGGACCGCCCAAACAAACCTTAACACATTATTCTGCAATAATTGATGATTTAATCATTCTACCTACCGGGTATTGTTTGTCTGCTTTGATTGACAAGTTATCATAGTGACATATTATCTTAAATAAAATATATGGAAAATTGAGAAATAAAATATAAAGTGCGACGAGCATTTTTTGTTAATAAATGCATATTTATTCAAAAACAAAATGATTATTTCTTATATCAGTGATATTTTATTCATGTACATTCCAAACTAAGGAAATTTGTTTTAAAAAAATATCAATTAATCAATTATTTATTTTATTTCTTATTTCATATAATTAAATAAAAATAATAAAAATTTAAATTGTATAACGATATCAAGTGTGGTTGAATAGCTAGTATATATAAAACTATGTATGAGGGCATCTTTAATAATCCCTTTATTCCAAAGATGGTGCAGTCTAGTAATCTAAGTCGGAATATAGAAAAAGAATTAGTTATCAGGATTTAAATTGTAGATATACTCTTTTTTAAGGGTTAATACATTTTACCTTCTCGTATTAATAGAAAAGTGCGGAAAAATCTTTATGAAAAAATTGTATTTAGTGTTATAAGGGGGTAAATTGCACTTTATCTTTTCATAGGGTTTTTTTTTTTTTTTTGTATTTTTTCATTAACATAGGAGATAAAATTGTATTTTAACCCTTTTTTCTAATTATATGTAACAAATTATTGTATTGCAGATGAGAATCAAATGCGGTTAATTATAAATATATATATATATATAATTCGTCAGAAAATATTGATAGAGGGTTCATGTCTATGATGCATAGACACGGACACGATGACATAAAAAATATAAAAATATTAGAAAACGACACAACACTGACACGGGTAATATAATACGTTTTTATTATATATATTCTTAATTTTTCATAAAATTAAAATATGCAATATGAAAAATATTAAGATAAAACATAAAATAAGCATGTCTTACATCTACATTAATCAGATGTGGCTTCAAAAATATACATAATTAGTTTATTTTAAAAAAATACAATAAAAAATTTCTAATAATTTAAATTAGTTAAATTATCGTGAACATCTCTCCATTTTTTTAGTAATTTCATCATAATATTTTTATTTTAAGAGGAATGATTTAATTTTTTTTCTTTTTTTTATTAAACCTAAAATTCATTTTTTTCTTAAAGATAGTTTTGAAAATTATAAAAAAAAATATCGAGACATGTTCAAAATGTGTCCGATGCTATGTTCTTTTTTCTTTATTAATTTTCGGAGACGTCACGAGCGGTATCTATATCTGACACATATTAAGCACTGCATCAAATAATTTTTAGAAGTGTTTGTACATTCCAGGTTCATGTATATGACCTATCCATAAGTACTTTTATTTAGTTGCCCACTAATACAGAAGGCAGAAGCCGTTGACCATTTAGCGTAGCTTAACATAATCATTAGTTAATTAAAGTTATTAAAAATGGAAGTATAGTATTATGGTCACTACAATAAAATATAATTGATGTAGGTAACTATTCTATATTGATTGTAAATTAAAAATTTGAGCAATTTATAAGTTTCAAGGTATTTTTTTTCCAAAGAGGCACTTTTTCATCAAAATTCATGAGGCTCATATGAAGCCAAAACGGATAATATTTCACATAAAGGGGCACCAATTGCCTCGCAAGCTACATGATTTGACATTTTTTCTGGGAACGAGGCCATATTCTCGTCGCAAGTCCCTTGTTTAGTAGCTAATAGTAGACAAACATCCTACGTTAGGTTGTAGACAAGGAGCTTAACCGACTTATAAGCTCCAAAACCTCTTCTTCCTTGCTAGACACTTTTTTAATTTTGTGACATAACCATGAGGCTCATATGATTTTAAAGCGGATAATATCTCATATAATGTGACATCAATTGAGACATCACAAGCCATATCAATAATATTAATAATATAATATCCAATGATAATTTTAAATTTATCACTTAAAATATATATTAAATAAAATCATATCATTATATGATTATTAGTGACAAAACTGTACACAAAATTATCTGTGTAGGTAAACTATGAGATATTCACAATAACAACTTAATGATATAGCGACAATAATTATTTATTATTACTGTATATATATGTCACTAATTATTTTTGTAACAACTTACAAATTGTTCTCACTAAATCTTTCTAATAACAACTTTATAAAATAATAGTCAACATTAAAATTATAAAGCTCATAAAATAAATATTTTATTACTAAATATATAATTATTAACAATAGTAAAATTATTACTTGATTTTTTTTTGGTTTTTTTTTTTTCCTGTGCCCTTTTGTTAGAGAGTTAATTGGTATACGTGTTTGCGGGCGTCTAATTTTTTTTTTAAAATTTATAAAGTCATTCGTCTGACTTTAACATTAAAAAGACAAAAGCTGCTAATTCATTTGTACTTGATTAAAAACCAGTGGAATTCATTAAAGAAAAAAAGAAAAAAAGTGGGTTTGGATACTTTGAAATCTCTGGTCTTGCTTGTTCGCCAAAGTGCTCATATTCGCCGTCTCTGATTGATTCTTTGTCCCACGCTATGGTTTTTCCAATTTCTGGCTCAGTGGACTGGAATTAACAAAACAAACCTAGCATTAATCCAATAGTAAAAGAAGTACACAAACCCTAAATTGTCTGCTTATCCTATAGAAATTCTCTAGAAATCTTCATCTTTTATCGAGGGTTTCAAGTGTTTTATGCAAAAAAAGATTGGATGGAGTTTTTCAAAAGGATTTCAAGATGATTTAGGAGTTATAAATTCTTTTTATTGATGTCACTATTAATTTTACTTGTCATTGCATGCACATGAAGATCAAGTAATGAATTTTTCTAGTAAAAATAATCAATAACTAGCAGCCATGTGAAGATCACATGGGTTATACCTTTAATTTCTAATGGGGAGGGTTAAAAAATGACTGAATTTGTTGGACTTTTTTTCACTAACGGTGTAAATTTTAGCAGAGTTTCAAGTAAAAAAATAAAATCTCATAAAATTAAAATGACCCATTGTAGGGGACCAATATTACAATATTGCCAGAGCAGTGATCATTTAATTGTATCATAGTTGCGACCTTTTAAATGATTGGAGATTTGGTGTAGATTTAGGCAGAATATTCTTATAGTTGCACAATTCAGAGGGCTTGTAATGTATCTTACAGATGGGTTTATAAACATATATACAAATAAGAAATAATCTTAGTGCCGGTAGGATCCGACCCCGGAAAATGCCTTCTTAAGCTTTAATATTTCTTTGTCTGTAACTTTGTCCTGATTACTAGTCTCATTCCGCGTGTACGCGTTGGATTGTTGACGATTTCTATTAGTGCTTTAAATTAATACTCAGTAAGCGTGCTTGCTTTTATTAACTGTATTCCACCACTTGCATTAACCAGTAACGACATTCGCTCAATCGCTCCCATCCACTCACTATATATATAAATTTAAGTGCGCTTTTGTTGTTTGATCTATTCTGAACGTACCTTATATATATCGAATAATTTTAAAAAAATATAGAAAGAAAAATTGTATAGTGGGAAAATTGAAGAAAGCCTGCATGATGCAAATGTTAATATTACGATATATATATATAGAGAGAGAGAGAGCGCGCTAAATAATGACTTGGAAATAATTAAATAAAAAAAAGGCCAAACTTTAAGACTCTTTAATTACAAAATGATTAATCATCACTAGTCTGGTTTTGACAAAACCAAAATCAATTGTCGCCCAAAATTCACACCCACCTTACTTTTCTGCTATTACGTCCCTATACTACCTATCTTTAATTTAGTTGACACCCAAAGAGAGAGAAGAAAGACTGATCGAGAGAGAGAGAGAGTGATATCTCACGTTCATGCATGTTTTATTTTTTAGTAATTATTTATTAAGTAATTAGAGAGTGGGGCAGAGGTTGTCCAGCTTCCACGTTATTAATTAATGGCCATGCAGAGGGATTCATATGCTGCTGAAGCTGCCGTACGAGTAGCACTTGCCGTATGTCCCATAGTCTTTGTCGGAGCACCACCGCCTCCGACCGGAGGCGTTCGTTTTCCGCCTGGATCAATTGGGTTTGATGCACCACCAGCCGCAGCCGGTTCATTACTTCCCTGTTCCCCACTTTAAACCTGTTCGCTTGGTTCCTCAGGTTCTCCAGGTGTCTCTGTTTCCGCATGCGGGACCGCCGCGCGGACTCTCGGTTCGATATCATGCGCCTACGCTTTCGTTCGTCTATGACGGGGCCTAAGCGACTGCTAGTACCGTCGGAACGGGGGTTTACTTTCTTAGAACTACTACGGTCCGAACCGGAGCTTAAGTTTTTAGAGTTGTTCCGATTCGGTTCAGTGGAACCGGAATTCGGGGTGACGGGTGCTGGGTTTGATGTGTCTGAACCGGAGTTGGAACTGACCGGTTCTTGAGAAGGTTGTGGGCTGAAGGCAACCGGTTCTTCTTCTTTGGGGGGAGGTGGAAAGACAAAAGAAGTTTGATAGGAGTCCCAGGGAGGAAAACAGCTTTCAAAAGGGGGAAAGGGGTTTCCGAGGAAGGAGTCGGAGGGAAAACCGACCGGGAAAGCGGACAACATGGCCGGAAAACCGTTATAATAGGGAAGGAGAGGAGAGGAGGGGAAAAGGGAAGAATCGAAGGACAGGAGAGTGGTATTTATTGGGAAACCTGTGGGCAGTTTGGTGTGACCCACATGTGGGCATTTTGGTCATTTACTGAAGGGGGTAGCTTTTGAGTCAGGCGGCACTTCTGGTGGTGGGGCAGCGCTTGGCTTTTTAGAAAGGGTGCATGGGCTTACATCATCCCTGTGGGTCCCATTTTAAGCTTAGTCATGAAGAAAAAATAGGACGCGGGGTTTAGTGGACACATGTTATACTCTGGTAGGTTGAGCGCGTGGAGAGCCAATAGTCTGTAAGGTGCTTACGTGAAGCAGTGACCACTCCGCTTGGGCTATGCGCTCCACTGAGAGTGGAAAATTGATTTTTTTTCTTAATAAAATAAATAACATAATTTTTGTATTTGCATTAACATATACATATTTGATGTGATTGTTATTTTAATGAAAGGATGAAACAGACATTTTGCTCATGACACGATTGCTTACCAGATGAAATCAATATCAATTTGAGAGAGAGCTTTTTATACGTATTAAAGGTCAAATCAATAAATAGTAATTGACTTTAAAAGATTATATTTTTTATATTTATAGTGGTTTTGGAATTTATGTAGTATAGTAGAATATATTTATTTATTATATAAATTATATATATAAAAATTACTTTTTTACCCTTATAATTAGATGTGTATTAATTCTATATACATCAATAATAAATTTATTAAAAGATTCAACATTATCTTGATGAAAAAATCTCAATCCACTTCTGGCGTTTGTCCTCCTAGAACAAGTGGAATATATAATGGTTGTAATAAAAAGAAATTTGTCCCACTTTGTATTGCAAACGAGCAATTCTACCTTCAATAAAAATAAATAAAAAATTTGTTTTTGTCTTTTTTAAAATAAAGAAAAACCACTTTTCATGCAATTTCGTGTTACACATTTTATCATTACAAAATGATATTTATAATTCTTATTTTAAAAGATAGGAGGAAATTGTGATAATCTTTTTTTCGCAGAGTATGTGCACATATCTTATATCACAGGTTAAGGTTGCGCCTTGTAATTTTATTAAACTTTTTTTTTATGTATAAACATTTTGTTTTCAAGATATGAAGGAGACCTGTTATTTAATACGTCAGAATCGTATGTTGGCAGTGGACGAATGGCCCTGGTTATAATTTCCGCACTTTAATTGAAAGACTAATTTGATGGCAGAGATTCATATATATGAATAATTGAAGGAGTATAAATGAAAAATGGTGAGATTATGCTCCTCCTTTCCCATATTGTAATTACTGATCAATGAGGAGGAGTTGGAGTGGGGATATTGGCTGAAGCGGATTTGATCACTATTGGGAACAGAGCGAGAGCGACATTGCAAATGTGTTTGCAATTTAGACAAATGTAATCCAAGAATGACGTTAACGCAGTAATTGTTTTTATCCATGCCATTGCCTCCTACATGTCCTATATATGCCCTTTATAATAAAGGATGCATGCCGCTTTATTTATTAATAATTACCATCTACTATTGCCCTTTACCGAAATTTTTATACATATGTTATTCGTCATGATGACTTTGACATAATAATATCATCGTTCCTAAAAAAAATAAAAATAAAAACCACATATTTAATTCGCGTTTGGAGTGAGTAGTGAGTAATGGGTATAATATTTAAATTTTTTATTTTTTTTAGAACAGAAACGACCATAATGTCTTTACTAAGACAGCATGGAACATAATTAGTTTCTTTTTGGAAAATGAATGTGAAACCTACTTTACAACCTCCCCCGCTTTTATTTAAACATATAGAATTAGATTTTGTTGAATCAAATTAATAACAAAATAGTGTGACATATTTGTTATATAATTAATTATTTTTTTAAAATATACATTAATCACACGACAGGTGTATTATACTTGTCATTTAATTGGTACAGATACGGCCAGATTTTGTCTGAATTAGAATTTCCCCTTTCTCCAACCAAATTCACTCCACTCCAGTGGCAGCGTGCGTGAGTGTGTGAGAGTGAAGAGGGAAGAGAATTGATGAATGTCTTGCAATGCTTGGTAGAAGTAGGTAGAAGAAGAATGCATGCACGAAACAAAACAGATCTTAACTAAGCGGAAAGCAAACACCATAACTTTATGGTCTAATTTGAAATGGGGAGCACGAGGCCGACCACCCAAACACAGTCTTAACATATGCTCCCTATTTTATCACTACCTTTTCCCCCCCCCCCCCCCCCCCCCCCCCCTTTGTATATAAAATACTACTAATTGAAAATACATAAAACGTATTATTATTTGTAAAATATGTTTTTGTATATATAATAAAATAATTAATAATTTAAGATAATTAAAATAACATGAATCTGCCGATTATGCACTTTATTACCATTAAAAGGGTAGTGATGATGGACTTAAACATATTGATTACATCTCCTCCTCCCCCCCCCCCCCCCCCCCTTTTTTTTTTCTTATTTAATTTTCAAATAAATTTCTCTCCCAGGTGATGGGATTAGTTTAAGACATATGGATAGCTTTTTTCTAAAAAAAAAAAAACAAAATGATTAATTATATATATATAATTATATCAAGATATAAACAATTAATTAAGTGTAATAAATAATTTGATTAAGAAGTTCACATCTCAAAAGAGAATAACTATAAATGAATTAGACAAATAAATACAGGTATGGTGTATGCATCGATCGATCAGATAAGTTAATAAATTCATTATTTTATATTTTTAAGAAATTAATTGTTTTCGATTGAATACTTAATCTTATCTGAAGACAGAAGAATAGTTTAGAAACTACATTTTCATGAACATGAAATAAAAGAGGCAACATGAATCAGAATTGTAGCTTTAAAGACTTGTACATGTTTCCACAGATGCCATTCAAGTCCGATGTTTGGACATCATTATCGGCATTCATTTTCCCAAAAGTAATTGTGGAATACCGATTTTAACAACATGGGCTGCACATCCAAACACGACTATACATCTGGACCACATTCCTCACATGATTGGAAAAAAAAAAAAAAAACGTGATCGACTCTGGGAAATTTGGTGCCTCTGTCAATCCCTTTCTCTATGAAACATTATCCTGCTTTTAGGAAAGCTGCATACCTCAACAAAAAAAGGAATGCAAAGATCAAACAAGAAACTTGTAAGAAAATTGAGTGATTGATAAAGTAGAGTGATATTTTACAGTTTCACTAACAAGGATTGCGTCTGAATTTTGGACAACAGTTTTGGAGGATTTAGGTAGATGTTTCTCAAAAACTAAAGTTGTATGATTAGTCGCATCAAACGATTTGATAAGAACCCGACCCATGTTATTACAGTTGTATGTTCAATTCGTGCATTTAGACCAGGACGATTGATGGTGCGTCAATTAAATTTATAGCAATAATAATATGATTCTATAAAGCATAATTTGATTTATTTTTGAAAAGAACATTAAATTTGTGATTCGATTTTCATATTTATTTGACTTGGATTAAATAAATTTGAGGCAAGTACGTAGTAATAATATATATTTATTATTTCACAAGAATTAATTCTTTGACCTGATCAATATTATACTTCCCTGAAAATCATTTAGATCCGAGCATGAATGACATCCTTGTTATCCTCAACCATACGACACTCCTCCTCCGCCCTACGGTTGCCTGTAAATCTGACGTCAGCAGCCGGCAGTACAATCCCACCACGGATCAAGGGCAAGCTACCGCCATCCTCAACATCATCTTTGGTGGCAATATTAATGCAAGAGCACCGTTCCAGCGAGGCAAAGAACGCGGCTGTCACGCCGTTCAGCAGCCGTGCCGCCACAGCGTCGAACCTCCTGGGCACCACCGAGCAAGTGGTGGTTCTGGGTGGTTTGACGGCGGCATCCGCGGGATCAATTGGGCCGTCGGTGCAATAGCAAAAGTTGATGTTGCACGTTGGAGTAGTTGCATTTTTTGCCATCTGTTTGATGGAAATTGGAGATGAAAGATTAATTTAATTTTGTGGGTATACAGAGAAGGACGGTTGTTTTGTTTTTCTTATTTGTAAGCTTTCTTATATTCATATTCATCAATTCTCATTATTGTTGGCATGCATCTGGTAATAATTATAAATTAATAATTAATACAAATAACTGTAGTATATCAATACATATATTGGCAAATAAATAAATAATAAAAAAAACATTGCAGAATACATAATTTTTTCTTATGAAATAAGCGTAATGATGTTGATATGCATGCTTGATTCTCGATCACGATTTTTGTGTTATCATTAATCAAATTTCGGATAAATTATATTAATAATTAAGTTAAAATACACAAATACTCTCTACATTTTGCAGAATTATAACTACAAGTCGTGAGGGATATTAATGTAATATTTTTGAGTAGGTGTTTTTTGAGGAGGTAAGAGGTATAATAGAGAGGTTATGATGAGGATAAGGTGTGAGCTAAAAGAATTAGTGAATGGATGGTGTAGATTGTAGTAGCATTAGGTTGGAGTTTGATTAATGGGATGATACAAGGAATTGAAGCAATGCCTTACCTCTAAATTAGTTAAAGAATAAGGCAACTGTTGAAGATGCTTACTACAACCTCAGAATACTAGGATGGATTTTCATTTTATTTCTTTTTATTACTATATAAAAATCGACACATGTATATTATGTTGAATTTCGCCTTTTTTTTTCACTTTAATTAAAAGTGATCGATATATTATTCACTATGTCGAAACTTTATTAATTACACCTAAAATTTATAACAAAGCAACAAAATATGTGCTTTTAGAAAATATGTGTGTCTATTATTGTTATTATTATTTTTTTTTCTGAAGATAGTATTCCACAATTTCTACAAAAAAAAATATTTAGAAATAACAAGGGGCTGGTAAAACTTAAAAATATTTGATGTAAATTAAAGGAAAATAAATTATCCTACTTGCGATATAAATTAAATGAAAAACTCTACGCAGAAGGAACAATTAGAAAATTAAAATTAAAAGCTAAAATCAATTCTTACAAACTTAAGTTAAGAACTAAAAAATGAAAGAAAACTATGACCAACATAGCGAACAAGTTCAGTCACTAGCTAATGATAACTGATAAGCCCAACTAAAACCGGCCGGTCCGCCTTACAGGATTTGGTTAAATCAATATTTATAACATAAAAGCCCATTTACCTAAAAACCAAAGATGAAATGACAATGGATACAAATGGGCCATGCAAAGCGGTAATTCATTCGCTTATATGAAGTAAATTATTTTATGCCATCCAATTAAAAATCTATTAATTTTTTATTCTTTCATTCAAAATCCTATTTAAACTCTGAGGTCAGCCTGTAGTACCAACAAACGTCTTGGGTAGGTAAAATTTAAAGTGAATTTTTTTACCACAATAGTTGCGTTCTATTCGCAGGAGATGATCCTGGTAACTCTCGTAAATTAAGTTCGGTTGATTTAAATTAATTATAGAGCAAGTGTAATTTTTTTTTAATTATATACCAATTAGATTACAGTTGTCGTATAATTGATTTAGATCCAATCAAACTAAATTTAAATTAGAATTTTTCTTTAAATGAGATTGATTAGGAACCTCAAGATTTTCATATGAAAAATCCTTTTCCTCTACATCAGTTTCTTTCTTTCCTTTGGTTGCCCGATTTTCAGGAAACGACAAGAGCCTTTCAGAGAGCCCACGACAATGTTTCGACACTGATTTCGTGTGGTATATGAATTATTATTGCAGATGTCCGATGGCATCGGGAAGGTATCCACTCTATTCCCACAATCGACGCAAGAAAATCTAATGTAGGATCAGACCAGATGGTTAACTCATCTTACAACCATGCAATATGTACAAGTCATTACAACTACTGGATTTTGCACATTTAAATGGGTGAACCACATTTTCTTTGAACCCTAAAATTCACACTTCACCGTTTAAAGATTATGAGGTTGAATTATATACATATGAATATAAGTTTATTTCTACAGACTACAGTGGTTTGTTATTTGTTTGTCTTGTTTGAGTATATTCGATCATTAATTTGAGTATTAACATGTTGAATCAGTCGTTAAATTTGAATGTATTGAATGATATAATTAATCATATACTATAAAAAAAGAAGATAGTATTTAAAAGTATTGAAAAAATATTTTTTCATGATAGGAGAATTTTTTCAATAAATAATAATTAATTTTAATTGAGGTAAACCCTAATAGATGTGAGTGACCATCCTGAAAAATTCCAAAATTTTGCTGCAATCACTCCTGACGCAGGATAGGGTGAGACAAGTCCAAGATTCATGCATTTTGCACTATATTTGATTAAAACATTAAAAAGAATTGTGAAAGAAAAAGATTTTCAACGTAAATTAATAATGGTGGGGGCATGGCATGAAGACCATAACATACATTATTATATATAAAGCCAAAACCTTAACGAACCCCACAACACGTACATTCTTATCAGCTTATTAATAATTCAAACGTGTTATCTCCAATACACATTTTTTGTGGTTATTTGCGCCTCTAACAACCTATTTATATATATATATATATATGTGATGGGGGATTATTATTATATTAAGGAAATTACACAAATACCTCTAAAAAGGAAGAAATTATTACACCTCAGGTGAAGGATCCGCGCCCTCCCAGTTCGGATTATGTGGGATCCTCCAGTGCCTGACAACCTGACTCAGAGGATCCGCTTCTTTAAACCGTGGATTCACTTGACATCATGTATGGTAACATTTGTGCTTCATTATGGTAAGACATTTATTACATTCAAACGCGCATTAAAGATATCCAAATCGCTTTCTTCTATTTTAATTCCGATATTAACTTAAGCATCATAGAGTCTTATATATTTGGGGACCTCCCAACAAACTTAACGATCTGCTCTTTTTTCAATCCCAAGCTTCTAATATGAAAGCCCTGGATGTGATTAAAGACCTCGACTCGAATCAATATATATATATATATATATATATATATTTATATTTATATGTGTGATCACTATTAACTTATTTTCCATATATAGCAATTTGTATTATGAGAGGTTCATGTTTGGATAATAAAATTTCCAGTTTGGAATTTAACCAAAAATATTCGATTTTATATCCTTTTTTCTTTAATTGTTTTGATTTTGTTTTTCAAGTGGTTAAAAACCATATTAAATATTTATTTTTGTGTTAAGATAATATATTACTTTCAAATTTTTCGTTGAGTGTTTTTATGACTTTCATATTAAACCCCCACATCAAAGAAAAATCATTTTTTAACTTAAATTGTTTGTAATTTTGGTCCCAATACTTTTTACCTCACCACGTTGCATCCTTTATCTCAAATAATAATAATAATAATTCATTCCAAGTCAACTTTCCGTTAATGTATTAACATAATAAGCACGTGCCAGCAGTCACGTGCCACATTGATTGTATGGTTTGAGCTACATCATATGATTGGCAGGTACAAATTTCATCAAAATTAAAACTTGACTTGAAACAAAAATTGCAAAAAGAATTGAGCTAGGGGATCAAAATACGAATAGGAGAAGATGTTGATGGAGGGACATTAATTGCGTATTGCAGTTTGAGATGAGTTTTGACCCCATAGCCGTAATCTGGGACATGGCCATGAACTAGATCCGAATCATCTTCAATCATTCATTAATCATATATACTTGCGCCCATTCCTCTCTTTGGTACTGCTCCATCAACTCACAATCACCATTACTTTCATATCTAATGCACTCTTAATTACCTCCTACTCCACAATATTACCATGACGAAAATGTTCTTTTAAAGAATGAGTACTGTTCATCACCATTTGAAAGCTAATAAACACATGTATTGCAGTGTTCTTACTGTATATTAAACATGGACATGGAACTAAATTTGTGAAATTTTCTTAATTTGGGGACATTTTGAATCTCGTAAAGTAGAGGACTAAAAATGTCGATTTTTTTTTAATTTTAGAACCATTTTGAAAATTTTATAAAGTAGAGAACTAAAAGTGTTGAACTCCCTGTATATTCTACAGGACTAAAATTGAAAATCACTTTTTGGACCATTTTATGATTTATGCATTAATAAATAATTTGAAAATATTCCTATGGTTTGAGGCTTATATATCCTGTCTCCTGGTAATTATCAAAGTTGAAACTACCTAAATATTTTAGGGTTAAATCCATTTTGCCCCCCTGTGATATAACAAAATATCAAAAACCCCATTATAAAATTTTTAATATAAAAAATCACCCCTAGGTTACCAATAAATAATCACACAGCCCCCTGGTCAATTTGAATCTATTTTTTTAGAAATAATGACTAAAATACCCTTCTAGTCAAACCGATCAACTAGGCTTATTAATATAATTATTTTAATTTATAATTTTTAACATATCTTTATAATACATATAATTATAATTTATAAAAAAAATTAAAAAATAATAATTATACCCCATTCCCCCCACCCCCACCCCCCACCCCCCAAACCCCCAACCCCCACCTCCATCTTCTTCCCCCCTCCCCTACCCCTTCCCCCTCCCAACCCCCCCCTCCCCCCCCCCCCCCCCACCCCCCCCCCCCCCCCCCGCCCCCCCCCCCGCCACAAGCATCCCCAACACCAACTCATATATATAAAATTACTTTTAATTTAATTAAAATAATATTTTATTATATAAATAATTAAGTAATTATATATAAAAAAATATTTTATTATTAATGGAAATATATAATATTTTAATTAAATAATTATTATATAAAATAATATTTAATTCTTAAATACATATATATAATATTATATGTTAAATGTGAGAGAAGGGCAAAAATGTCAAAAAAAAATATATTTTTATAAAAAAATCGCAGTCAAAGCGCGTGTGGCCCAATTTTTGTACGGAGGGGGTTTTTTGAACTTTATTTTATATCATAGGGGGTGTATTTGATACTTTAATTTTCATAGGGGGATTTTTGAACATTCCTATTATCACAGGGGGGGTTTCTGGATTTTTCCCAAATATTTTAATACCAAAAATTTATTATAATGCCTTTTCAATTATGACTAACTTATTGAAATCGTCATAATATTAATGATGCAAAGATAGTAATCATAGTGTAATTAAAACATCCATCACCAACATAAAATATGGGTATGATAATTTAAAACAACGGAAGCTATTGCTGTAGTTTTATTATAAAAACCAGAAGAAAAAGAATAGAAGAGTGTGTCTGGAATCCAAAACCCGTCGTACCAGAACTAGTTCAGAAGCAGTCTCTAGATCAGACATCAGCTTGGAGTCAGAATGACAAATTATAGAAAATTTCAGGGTGTGGAATGTGGAAATTTCAGGCAAAGAACAGGCCTGCTTTTTCCAATTCCTGTCAAAAAGATGATTAGATATGTAGTGGGCTGCATCATGACAGCGCTCCCCAAGTCAAACAATCTGAATTGTGCGGTCCTGGAATTTCTGGATTTCTTGGACTCACATTTCCGAATGCAGACATGCATGTTTTCTGATATCTGGATATTTTAGGACCCAACAAATCACTGCTAGACAAATTATCCCAACAAATAAATGGTTCTACGTATATATGTAGCTAGATTGTGCTGGAAAACGTTAATAGTTTAATCTTAAGATGAGATGTGACAAACGACATGAAGTTGATACGGACGTACAAGAGGATTTTATGGACTTAAAAGTCTTCCGATGTTTAAATCAGTATCTAAGTTGAAAAACTATAAAAATGGTGAAATTGGAATAAATTTTACGAGCAATTATTGAAAATTATCTGCAGTTGATTATTTACAGGGAAAGCATTTTGGCTAAGGATAGTATAAGGTGCTGCCAGTCAGTCCAATGATCAATCAATTCTTTGGATAAATCGAGAACATTGAATTTTTATAAGCAAAGTATGTGAGAGATTTTTCAGAAGTTTGGATTTCTTTTTCTTACTAGCCACTGTATGCATGTGCCAACAAATTGATTTTTCAAAGTTATGTTACAACAATGTTGCAGTGAAATTAAATTGATTAATCTTAACTAACTCGAATTAATTATAGTCAACCTTGATTATTACAAAACATGAAGTGAGCCATTACTTAGCAAAGTCATGTTTCTTTTTAGAAAATTTATTAAATATATCATAAACTTAAATCATTAATAACCATAAACTATCAACGACCAATAATCATTTATAATAATTAATAACCACTATTAAAACAGATAAATAGGAATGTTCCATATGTGAAATGAATAATGTAAAATAAATAAGGAAAAGCAGCCGCAAGCGAAGACACAACTAATTCAAAGAGCAAATCTAGTGAGATTGCAAAAGTTGGTTTCTTTCATCAGAGGAAACCAATTTGCAACACTTTAGAAGCCGAAAGGAATACTCAGGATCTCAGCTTTTGACTCCATTAAAATCGATCAGGATTCCTTTTTGACTACAAAACCGTTATCTTTTATTTCCAATGAATCAGTTATAATTTCAATCATCAATAATTAACATACACTAATTACCAATATCAAATATGTAAATAACCAACAACCACTATTACATTAGAACAACAACATATATTATACCCACAAATTTATGGGATCACGAGATCTCGACTTCATTAATTAATCTAAACTTTATTGTCTTTTGACTACAACAACCTCCTATTCAAAATACTGCATGTATTATTTATTAGTGTACATACGCTACCCCTCTCTCCCCCGGCAGATTTACATCGTTGTCATTAATTAGTGACTTTATGCCGATGGATTTTGGCCGTAGCTACAAGTAGGTACGTGCATGTTTGGTTCTCACTCAGTCATATAGTCAGAGAATCTACTTTGATTTTGAGTACTAATTTAGACATACCTAATTGTATTTAGGAATGATCGGGTTTGTTTCTATAGTTATATATAGCCTAATTGTTCGACATGTGACCTCGGCTTTAGTCCTTAAATTATCAACACCATACTTTACAACTCCCAATTTTAAAATGATTTGGCTGCCCCTTGTCTCTATATTTTCTTTCGGACATTTGTATATTCGATTTCTTTTAATAATATACGATCCGTTGTATTATTCAATACCGTCGTCATATTTAAAGATTAATTCAATACATCAAGAATTGAAAATATATTCGACATATGTTCATAATAATCACTACGATCGGATAATACTAAAACAATTATAGTATTAGTTATTCCTATTGCAGAGTTTTCGCTATACGATACAATTTTCGTGGTTTTCAGGACAATTTCAAAAAATAAGGTTAGTTAAAATAATTTTGTCATTTTTTTTTCTAAAAGTGAAGGAATATATTTTCAATGATACCAATTTAATAAAATATAATTAGAATATCCTATAAGTAAACAAATATATTGGAATTTTCAACTTGGTAGCATACGCGGATTTCATGAAATAAAGAATGAGTGTGCAAATAGAGTAGTCATGAGGGGACACTTTAATATTATTCACCTAACCAAATAATGGAACAAACATAAAAAAGTACCGACGGAATTGTCAATTAAACCACTTTTTTCTCACATGCTAAAAATACTGCACATTTTCAATTCTACTATACCCATCCACAACACCTTCCACCACTCCACATCAACTTTACTATGCCAAAATTTTGCTCAATTATTACACCAACCCAACAACAATAATTTTATCATCATCATACAGTCCGAATCTTGTCCCTGGATTTTAGATGTAAAATAAATAAAAAAAGGAGAAATTTTGTATGTTTGTTTTATTCTTAAATAATTTCGCCTCAGTAATTAGATGGGTTTCGAACAATTATAAGTTGAATTTTTTGGAAATTTTCGTAAAAGTTGATAAGCTTATATAAGGTAAGGAGGAGAAATATGAACAACTTACTTCAGTAGGAAGGAGGAGCGTGTGACAATGAACATTTGACCATTGAACATTCCCTTATCTACAATGATGAAATCACATATGGTCAACAGGCTCCCAGGAATTCTTCAAATTAAATGGCTACCTGTACAACTTGCTCATCTACAAGACTACATCATATATTCCACAAACTGACAGTTAACATTCTATTACAATCATCTACATTATCGATACACAAAATTCAAAATTTCTATAAATAATTATTTTACAAGATCTTCTAGATTGTGCCTGTCATTGTCGACGTTCAAATATTAAAAATATTACGTAATGAAAATCAGCAGTAATTGATATGGTGCAATACGCGTTGATATTTTTGTTTGGTAATATGGATGTTTTAAGTTTTAATGCCCACTCCCATTGCATAGGAGGTCCCCCTCCCACTTAGAAGTAGGAAAATTTGAACATCAATTGGAGTAGTGCTCCATGACTATTCACACAAAGTGAATGTAAACCAAATTTTTGGCTTCCCAGTGGTAGGCCAACAGAATTAAAATAGACTAGGAAAAAGATAAACAATGTTTCTAATTTTGGGGCCACTTGCTAAAGATGAAAATGAAATTATTTTAATTTTGTCAACGCTATTTTTTTCTAGACAACCCCATCTCGCCTTCCCATTGCCCAAAAAAATTGGTCCATAAAGCCTTTTAATTTAATGCATGTCGTCACACAATCGTCAAGTACTCTAGTTTAATGATTAAAAGTCGAATGTTGTCACATTAACTCAGTCCATTTACGAAATTTGGAGAGACTAAATATTTGTTGTGATTATATTTATATATATATGATCATCCTTAACGAAATTTATAGGATGTGAGTTCTGATTTTTTCATTTTTGTAAAAAAAATAGTGAAAATTATGAGGAAAAGAATAGGGGGAAAGTTAAATATATAAATAAAGAAAGACATGTTTATGTACTAGTAATAAAATAAAATTCAATCCAAGGGTATAGTTCCTGGTATTGAAACTTTCGCCCGACTTCCTGTGGTCTCCATCAACTTCTTCTTCGTCTTCTTTCCATAAAATCGTCAAATTTATTTACAACATTAATTGCTCGATCCCTA
>NC_026159.1:4297642-4319663 GCF_000512975.1 Sesamum indicum | reverse complement strand
AAACTAAAGTCGTTCTTTCGCTATTCCGAGTTCACACTTGGCACATTTTACAATTGCCTCTCCCTTATCATCAACTCTATATAAACCCACACCCTTCCTCACCTCCTCGCTATCTCAACAACTATAACTCTCAAGAATCCACCAAACACGCCACTACACAAAATGTCTAAAGCCACAACCCTTTTCATTGTAGCCCTCCTCCTCTTCTCTCTCTGCTCAGCCTCTCGTCCCACGCCCACTGCTCACGACAAGGTGGAAGCCAAGAATGAGGTTTGTCATGCTCAAAAATTATCTCTACATATTACTTTGTTATATGTTTCATCAGTTTAATGAAGACCCTGTTTGGATTGATATATATAGGTTAAGGTAGAAGCAGGCCAAGCGGAAGAGAACTGCCAGGGAATTGGTGAAGATGAGTGCTTGATGAGAAGAACCCTCGCTGCTCACCTTGATTACATTTACACCCAACACCACAAGCCATAAAAATATCAGGAATTATAATTTTTTTTCTTAATATATTGTAGTGAGCTGTAAGATTTTAGCATCTTCATGCTTCGAAGCTGCACTAAGAACCTGGTCTTGTCTTAATTTTTTTTTTGGGGGGGGAGGGGGGAGGGGGCTGTTACTGATATTGATCAAAATTCCTACTTGAAATCATAGGTATGAATGTAAAAAAAGTTTTATAGTTTATTTGGGTTCTTGTTTCCTTGTACATGTTTTGTTTGTCTTGGTTGAGTTATCATTCTCCATCAGATTTGCCTTGAAATACTAAAACCAGAACGGCAGATGAGCGCCGAGAAATTGAATGCAGTGTAAGTGCCTTTATTTTCTTGGAGTCGTCGAGTACTCCACTGTGGTCAGAGACGGAATAAGTACATTAATGTGTGGAGTTATTTGGTAAGACATGAATAACTCAAGTACATTAATCGTATTAAATTTAAATTAATTATATGACAAATAGTGTAAGAGGTATTAAATTTGAACCAATTATATGACAAATGGTTTGAGAGAGTGTATTCGGTTGTGTGGATGGAATTGGTGAGATTGATTGGATGAGTTAGATTGAAGAGTTCATCAATACCAGATGTCTGTGAGGATTATAATTGAAGTGCCCCACCTAACTAGAGTCCTGAACCCTGGCACAAGATAAGTTATAAATCGATTTGGGATTACCAAACGCATCCTTCAATTCTTGGGCCCCGTATCTCTTGTTAAATATCTCTTATTATACTTATCATACGAACTGATTGTTTTTCATATCGTACATCAACCATGCATTCATCGGTGATTAATATGAGTTCAGCCAATGTTTATATACTCAAAGGATATTCATAAATGCATAAGAGCATCAAAGTATGAACCTGTTTGTTTCGGATCAGAATATATAGACATAAATATAAATGTGTGGCAAATGTATATTCTGTGATGCACTCAACAGGCTCCTTACGTTCTTATCATGTTAGTGCACAAGGTCAAGTTTTTCCATGCAGAAAATTGGCTGCACGCTTTGATTCTGACTTCACATTCTGACAATACGACCATGTAAACACACATTCTGTATACTATAATAAAATAACTTTACTTGCTAATATTTAGCAACGAAAGTTTAGTTGCTCGGAATTTAGCAATGAATTGTTTACAATATATATTAAATAGTGTAGATTAGCAACGAAAATTTTACTTGCTAATTAACTCGATGCTAACTTTAGTATTAAATTTTTTCATAGTTATTAAGCTATTTTCTTGTAGTGAATTTATATGAAGTCGGAAAGAATAATATCCCACGCAACGAAGTATCAGTCACACACTGCACCACAGTAATTAAATTGTACCAACATACAATGAAATGAGATGAAACAAGAATAAGGCATTACTGGTGAAGGGCCCAGGTCGATTAAATATCAACTTTTACAATGTGAAAATATAAGGAATTAATTGCCTGAAAAACAAGAACAAAAGTAAATCATGGTTAGTTGACAGTTGAGGCGTTATAGTTATTATCATTATTTATTGTGATGTATGTATAGATACGGCTGTGACCTTGTTGTCCTGACCATTTAAGTTTCTGCATTTTCGGCCACATCAAGATCAAGGACGCTCGTGGTTTTAGAGTGACCACAACAATAGTTGGCTAGCTTCTATGTACAAATCCTTCATGAATATCCTAACTCGATTCGGGTTTGGGAGTACTATAGTCAATTATATAGCAAGTATGATATATTTATTGAGTGATTCGTGTATAATTTAAAAAATTTATTTAATTACATGACAAATATGACATATTTACTATGCAACTAGTTTGATTTAACCAGTCCTGATTTAGGAAAGAATTTGCGAAACTTTACACTTCACCCACAAAAAGTAGTGGTTGAGATTAGTGATACCAAATCGATAATCTAAATGAGAATGGTACTTTTGAAAATTTAAAATCCTATAAAAGGTAATCAACGCAGTGTCGGTCAATGGACAGGCTATTAAAATAGCAATATGAATTTGTGACAATGTCAAAAGTCATTGTAAAAATAACCGAAGAATAAAAGCTCTGGGAAATGTGAGTAAAATAAAGTTGGAGCAGCTTTCTGAGATTCCCAGGAAGACAAACAGCAGAGTAGACAGCGGTGTGAAAGGGCACCCACCCACTAGATTCTGGTCAACTAGTTAAGAATGTTGCAGCTCCTGTTTAATTCTAAATTCTACTATGGTTAGGTACTTAATCGACGTTGCGTAAAGAAACCATGCCAACATGGATGGTGAGCCCGTAAAATCAAAACAGCTTTGAGCTTTCTTTGATAATAATAATGGAGTTGAAATGGGTCAAAAAACGTACCAAATGTTCTTCTGTCTTGGTGTATTCGTCGTATGCAGTCAGCAGATGGCCCATCTGCTACGACTTTCTGCACCATCATTTCTTTGCTTTATCGCGTTCATATGGGCTTCTACTCCCACTTGTGCTTCTTACATCCATATTTCCTCAAAATTATTGTAGTATGTATGTCTGTTGTCCTCGTCCACATTCACGTCCATGTCTTGTAAAGATATTGTCTATTTTGATTAGAGTTTATAAATTTATCCTTGAAAGAATGATTGGTTTTTTTAGTTATACGTCAAATTTATGAGTGAAAATTCATCATCATATGAAAACAAAACAAAGCATTTTTTAATTGTATATAAAAATTAAACGAAGTCTCAAATCGGGGATTTTGGATTTGGTTAATTGGGCCACCGTTAATCAAATTGAATTCGGCTTGATTTGTGTTTTCGACCCAATAGAATTTTAACTATTTTGATTGTTAGGGTTTCCTTTCAATCAGATTTTGTTTGGAATGCGGCCCAAATCCGTTGAATATCAATCAGCCCACCAGTGAAAGAGAAGAGAAGGAAAATCTGAAAAGCTGAGAGAATTGAAGCTACTGAAGAAGAGAGTGTAAACATCAAAATTGATTTGAGTTATTGTGGTAGGGGTTTCTGTTTCTTGCTAATTGGATAAAGTCTTACAGATGTTCGGTCGAAGAAAGTTTCTCTCACTGCCTCTAGTCATTGGAGCTGTCGTGTAAGCTCTTCCCACCTTTTCTATTTGATTTCTTTTCGAAGTTGTTGCATACAATTCTTCGTCACTAAATGTAAATTTGCACCTCTGAATCTGTTTAATGAAGTAATTTTATTTTTAAAATTTTTCCTTTATGGTTTGGTGAAATTGGAATTTTTGGTTGATTCCATACTGTAAGGGAGGTGGACGATGTCTTGCTTCTTTTGCCCTCAGCACTGTGTGAAATTTCCACGAGTTTCTGGTCTTTGGATTGCTTGCTGAAACCCTAATTGTACGCATATTGGGACATTTCCCGAGGGAATATGATCTTATTAGTATTGTTCCAGTTTGAAATTTACTGGCGACTAAAATGGAGCGCACAAGTACACACCCGGAAAGGAAAATTGTGATCTAGGGTTTCGGTCGTAATATTTGGTACTCGAAGACAAAGAATCATGCTTTAAATGAAATTTTGGGTGTTTAAATTGTTAGAGTAGCTGTTTTCTTGATTTAATGAAATTTTGGGTGTTTAAAGTGTTTAGACATTGAGTTTCTTATATGGTTGAGCGGACAACTTTGTAAGAGGTCATCAAGTTTGTTTGCATAAACTTTCTGCTACAGGAGTTAAGATGGTTTGATCTACCTATTAGACATCATTACCTCTGTAAATATAAAAACATCGAGTGTCGACTGATGATGTTGATGCATGTACTCTCTACAAATGATCTATTTCTTCTGGACTATATGTTTGAAGCTGTTTTAC
The DNA here is from genome assembly GCF_000512975.1 of Sesamum indicum. Classification (NCBI taxonomy): domain Eukaryota; kingdom Viridiplantae; phylum Streptophyta; class Magnoliopsida; order Lamiales; family Pedaliaceae; genus Sesamum; species Sesamum indicum. The sequence continues at coordinate 4,315,374 of NC_026159.1, read as the reverse complement.
CCATTGTCCTCTTCTCTATTCTTGTATTCTAGTAAAAGTTTAGGATTCTGGGGTCATAGGATTCTAACTGATTATTACTTGGGAGTCACCATTACTTTTGGAGCTGTACTTGTACACACTACACATTGTTTTGCTAAGCTCAGAACACTCCACCCCTTGTGAGAATTAGAATTTTGATATCATGCCAGGAACATGAATGATTTGTGGCATCGTTCTTGCAAAGTTGTATGAGAAGCCTAAAGATGCACATAACTGAGAAGTGTGAATTGCATCATTTGGATAGTCATAATTTAGCTGTTAATATGATATACTTTAACTGGTAGAGTTTACAATTTTATAGGTCGTTGATGATCTGATCTCATTGTTTCACTGCATTCTGCAGCATAGGAGTTGTATCTGGGAAAGCCATATTTGGGCCCCCTCTTGATGAGTACTGGAAAAAGAAGCTCCAGGAAGAAGCAGCAGCAAAAGAGAATGATGCTGGCTCTGCTTGAATGATTTTGAACTTGTTGAGAAAAAAAACAAGCTAGGAGAAATTAGAATTGGTTTTGATTTACTGTTTCTTCCCCAAGATATTCAAGTTGTATTTATATACTTTATGTGAAATTAACGTCTCCAAGAATAAGTCGATCATCCATTTCCAGTTTTTCCTGCTAGACAGGGATGATTCTTGGTTCCTTCACATCTTGGTTGAGGCATGATACTCAAGTCTTCATCTTCTACTTATGCACAGCACTTCAATTGCAGCTTAAAATGATCCAAGGCACTTTGTGTTGAGAACACACAAGTCAACAGGAGTGTATGACAGAAACATGGATCTAAACGAACATAAACCTTTACGCAGCGAAACAAGCAACTCAACATTGCACATTTCCATCAATGTTCATGACAATGTCGTACGTGGTAATCTGGACTGTCACGAAGATAATCATTTGAGGGAGACAACGATTACTTTTGTAGAAAGAATATCTGGAAAGCTAGTTGGGAACAAGAACCCAAGGGCTGTTCAATATGTTCAAACATAAAGTAAGACACAAAGAAGTGACTGCAGACGATCTGCCACTCACATATCTCATTGCTTCAACTCCCCTATCGACCACTTCCTCATGGACAACATCAACACTTCTCTTCATGCACTCTGAAAGCTTCTGAAGCAGAAACTCCAGAAAACATCTGACTGTTTCGAAGGTTACTGTCCCAGTCATATCAAGAACAAACTTCCTATTACTTGGCACAGTCAATGTCGAGGACATCTTCCTCACCCATCCACTCTCTTGATTTTCATCGATCAATTTCTTTGCTCGAAACGTGGTTGGAACTACACCAAAAACATCTTCATCATCAATCTTGGAATAAGTAGATTTCAACTTCGAAGCAGCAGCTGATTCTGTAGTCCAGACATGATGAGATGTTCGGATTAACGTTTCTATTGCACCACTGCAGACAGAAACCAACATATCTCGTACTTTAGCTTCATGCTTAGGATTAGTCAAACCAGAGAAGATTTCATCATAGGTGTTGATATTCATCGTTTTATCAAGATAAACAGCCACAGCTGTGCTCACAAATAGTCGAATACAATCCCCGATCAGCTCTCTACACTTAGCCTCACAGGCAACCTCAACCAATCTGGAAACAAACTGATCTGCATTTGGAAGATCATTCAACCCAGAACCTCGATCCTGTTGCCATTCTGAGTATAAGGCCATTACCAGATTTCTAGCAAAACTCCCAACAACTACAGAAGCAAAACCAGAGCCTGAATCCGAAAACAACTTATCCATAACCCTGTCGGAGAAACCCGGATCACCATTCAAAGATGTACAATTTTTCATCATCTCATGTTGATATCCTCGCAGAATTCCCACTGTCAAAGCTCTTGTGATCTTAGTTACCGACTCGGAAAATTCATCGGACCTAGCAATTTTAGAAATTTGCCTCAAACTCTGAGGAATTTGATCAGAATCCGACCCCAGAAACTCTTTCAAATCTTTTGAAACAATCCCAATTCCCTCAGCTGAATCGGACACCATTTCAGCTACAGAAATGAATGCACCCAACAGTTTCAACAATCTTTGCCTCTTCTTAACAACAGAAGGCAAGTTGTAAACCCTGTACGCACCATAACCAGTGAACCCCAGCGCCCCCAAAACAAGAACCCATTTTTTCTTCGTCTTTGCAAAGTCTACACTTTTGTTCAACAGTTCCATAAACATACAAATTTTTTACAGAGTGAGTTCTCTCACTAAAATAGCTATTTACAACAACCCGCTGTAAGTTTAAAAGTAACAGATTCACAAAACCTGTACAGATAAAACAGCACAACAACGAACAAAAGCTTATATCCAACAGAAAAATATGTACACACACAGAAAAGAACAGCAGAAATGATGTATGCGCAACCTTGGGGGCAGAGAAAAAGGAAAGTGATGACGAGGAAGCAGTTTCTAAAGGGGTTGAGTGCACGTACAACACAATATGCAAGAAACCGGGAAAGAAGATTGCAGGTGAAGGTAATCTACTAGAAATCTTGAAGAGTCTTTAACTATGCTGATAAGAAGGGTGAAAAATCAGACGCTGAGGTTGCAGTATGTACAAGCGTTTGCAGGCAGCAGCTAAGATGGATATGGATGATTGGAACTCAATACATACAGTTATCTGGTAGTTGTGTGTGAATTGCGATGGGAGGATAGGGATGAAGAAATAATGGAACAGTCAGGGCGGCTGGCCCATGCTCAGTGTTCCAAACTTCTTGAATTGACAGATCAATGAGTGGGGATTAAACTTTGCTGGTCAAACTTGCTCATATTTGAATTACATAAACATTTACCTTCATATATGAGGCAATCATACAGAAATTGCCCGCAGTACAGGATACACTTTGATGTGTGTAAAAACATTTAAAAACTATAAATAATTAATATTTTTTTAAGAGAATATTGGGAGCCAGCATTGTTCCTGGCCAAGGGTTGTTCATACCCCTTGCTACTTCCTGATCAATTATGATAACACGGTCGTCAAGAACCGCACCGCCGGGCTTTCTCCAAAGACATTGCCCAAGCAAAGATAGGAAAAAGAACACGCAAATACTAAATTTATAATTATACTAAAATTAAGAAGAATTTATTCTATATGTAATACATATATATAGATAACATGGATTCTTTTAAGTATAACACGAATTCGCAACCAAAGATTTGAATTGAGGGAAGTTATCTAAAAATTTCAAAAGTTTTTGAAAATCCTTCAAGAAAATAATTCATTGTTTTGATTTTCTAAAAGAGATTAAAAAGTGCTCTATTCCATTTTTCTAGCTTATAAAATTTATGCTTTCATTTGTCCATTCACGTTAGTTTTATGTAAAATTTTCAAATATCTTACCAGACTTTTTATAATTTTATAAATATATTATAAGATATTTTATACCAATTCTAAAATTTAAAATTATTTGGTTTCATTTTCGTATAACACAAATTAAATATCTTCCCTTGCCTTGTTTTATTTTACTTTTAATTATTGAAACAGTACTAGTGAAAGTAAAAATATAGTTATTTACGTATATTCTCATTGAACATATTTATTTTTATCTAAATTATTACTTTTTATATATAAATACATATAAAAAAATTTAATCATTAAATTTATAAAATAATAATATAATATTTAAATAATGCTTTGACATGACATTATTAAAAAATTTAAATAAAAAAGGTATACTATCAATTTTTTTTAAATAAAAATATATTTGATGTGACACCTCTTGCAATTAAATACATAAAATACAAGTTTTATGGACTAACCCATACAAATTTTTATTTTTATATAAAATTAAGAAAAATTTGAAATAACAGTAAAAGGAAAACGTGGAGATTTTATTGTAAGAAGTTGATGTAAAAACCAGCACTAGGGCTGGTAGAATGTTTGAGTCGGGGGGCGTTTGACGATTTTAGCCCGTAGAACGAGCATCCCGAAAATGATTCCGGTCCATTAAAATTAACATAAAACACGGACGTGTCAGCTCCTGCGAGTCCGAGCCGCCGCGCTAGGGATTAGAAGCTGAGCGGGCCACGTCATCCCCCGATTTCTACGTGGCGTGTTCCAGCTCTGGATCCTCTCTGCCACCACCACCTCCGCCGTTGACTAAACACCTCCTCCACCCTCCACCCTCTCCTCTTCTCCTATTTAAAACACATATACGTATACTCAAGAAAATTACATACACTAATGCTTCCAATTTGCACCGCTCTATATTTCCCGGGTTTATCTCTCTCTCTCTCTTCTCTCTCACTAAAAGACCAGAAATTCTCCGGGTTCCAGATTTCCCCCTTCAGAGCAGCTTAGTTTTCTTCGTAGGTAACTACTTCATTGTTTTCGTGGCTGAATAATTTTCTATTCTTATCTAGCTAGGAATTCTGGGTCAATGTTTATACATATTTTTCCTTCTTGGAGAAGAAGTTCTTTCTTTTCCAATTTAACTACGTACATTTTGATGCATATACCGTTTTTCTTCCAATGAGTTTTTGGTTTTTACTCTTTCTCCCAGAAATTTGGCTTCTTTTCAACGTCGTCAGGAAGGAGTTTCTTGTGTTTGTCGAATTGTTTCTGCAGTTTGATCAGTGCATATCTGGAATTGATCCATCTTCTCTCCGTCTAATCCCATTTTTGCTTATTCGGACTTTTCAAATCCAAGACGACTATTGGAAAATTCACGTGGGTTAATTTCATTTTTCTTGCTTCACCTTCAAGAAGGGTTATCTCATTCCAATTTCTTGATTAGTAGACGTGAAAAACAAGAATACGTCGTTTCGCTTATTCTTCCTATATATAGATTGCATTGCGTTTATCAATTTCTCCACACGTTTTGTAATTTGTCGTCTTGTTTCTTTCCTCTCATGTGCTTGAATTCTTAATTTCTTCTGCAAATCAGTTTCTGCAGTCTCATCCTCGAAAAGTGCTTCGGGAGCTCATGGATATTACTTACAGGCCATACATTGATCCAGAATTCGAAGTACTTATCGAAAGAATCCATCCACCGAGGTTTGTACTTCTCATTAAATTCTTTGTGTTTGCACTAGACTTTAAATGCTCAGCATTTGTTTGCTTACATCTCCCTTTTTGGGGTTTTCAGGGTTTGTGTTGACAATGATACTTATCCTGATTGTACTCTTGTCAAGGTTAGTATATATGCAGTTGTTTTCATTGCAGAACTATGAGGATTACTTTCTTGATTGTTCGTATAGATTCCTGTAGAAAGAATTAACTCCTTGAAGTTCTTAAGAACTTGTCTAATGATTCGTGGAACCTTTACGTTCTTAAGCAAATCAACTCTAATCATTGGTTGCATCCTCATCAGTTGTTAGATTATGGTTGTAATAATTCTGGCCCCCAGAATGTAGCCAACAGCTCAGATATCTCAAGCTCTTATCAACTAGGAATATTTAACTATTTCTTACCCGGAGCTACCTTTTTCTTGCCTGTTCTGGGACCAACTTCAATGAATCCATGTCCTGTACAACTAGGAACAAAATTTATAGTTCCAATGTCCAGTCTGCGCTCTGATGTTAGTTTTAATACTGTGGTCAAGATGGTGGCTTTAATCAAGAAAATGACCTCTGACTGTGAAAGAAAGCTTTTACATTTGTATCTACTCATTTACTGTCATTTTTCTTTTCTTTTTTCATCAAACCCACAGCCTTTTTCGCTCACAGGTTGACAGTGCTAATAAGCACGGGATGCTGCTGGAAATGGTCCAAGTTCTTACTGATCTTGACCTCGTGATTTCCAAATCTTACATCTCCTCTGACGGTGGTTGGTTGATGGATGGTAAGTTTATAAATATATTAATTTTAAGTTTATTTGAAAGATCAGAATTGGAACAGTGCAATAGTTTACAATATCTCAATTTAGTTTGCAAATAAGAAAATGAACTCTCTGACTCGCATCCAAGTCATCCCACCATTTCTTTTTGTGTTTGTATTCATGTGGGGTTGTTTTGATTGCATGGTTTACAGTATTCCACGTGACTGATCAGCAAGGGAACAAACTAACTGACGAAAGCCTTATACATTATATCCAAGAGGTTGGTTTTATCTGTCAAATCCGATGTTCTCTTTGCCTATTTCTTCAATTCAATATTCGATAACAAGAATGATAATTTTGTTATAGGGCATTTGCGCAAATAGGCAGGCCTCCAGGGAGTTTAAACCGATCATTGGTCGAGAAGTCAGGCCCCGGCACGTCTCGACAGAACACATGGCACTTGAGATGACGGGGGTCGATAGGCCAGGTCTATTGTCAGAAATGTCAGCTGTCCTGGCTGAGCTGGGATGCCATGTCACTGCCGCTGTGGCATGGACTCACAGTAGCCGAGCAGCATGCATACTCTACGTGGAAGATAGTGCAAAAGGCGGGTTGATCGATCCTTGTCGGGTAGCCCAAGTGCAAGCTCAGCTTGAAAATGTGGTGGAAGCCCATCACTACAAGGATGAGCGACGAAGTGTGAGGTTAGCTGCCCCAGTCCCAGGCCAAACCCACACGGAGAGGCGGCTCCACCAGCTTCTGGCTGCCGATGGAGACTACGAACTATGCTGTTCTTGTTGTGGTGGTATCGGTGAATGGGATGATTTTAATGTTTTGGGAAGGTGTCATAAAGGGCGGAAGAAGGGATGTGATGGTACACATGTAAAGATAGAGAACTGTAAAGAAACTGGTTATTCGATTGTTACTATAAGAAGTAGAGATAGGCCCAAGTTGTTATTCGACACGGTGTGTACTTTGACGGACCTGCAGTATGTAGTTTACCATGCAGCTATTAGCTCTCGGGGATCAACAGCATTCCAGGTAAGCTTACAAGGGAAATTCAAGCCGGAACTAGGTTTGGCTCAATCCACACCAATCACATGATCAGGGAATCAAAATTGCCATTTAACTGGTATCTTTGCATTTACCAGGTGATTGATTGGATTTAACCAAACCTAGTTTCGAACAAAACCATGTTCAATCCCAAAGCTTCAAATCTGAGTTGTCTGATTCTAATTGTCTACAGTTCTTTCATCAGGAGTACTACGTAAGGCATAAGGAAGGAGGCATTTTGAGTTCTGAAGGTGAGAAGCACAGGGTCACTCAGTGTTTGATTGCTGCCACAGAAAGGAGAGTCTCTCATGTATGTCACACAATACTTCATTCCATCTCCTTCAACAGAAACAATCAGCTTGTAATCTTTGCTTAATTTGACACGTTAACATTTGCAGGGATTGAGACTGGACATCTGCACAAGAGATCGAACAGGGCTGTTATCCGATGTCACAAGAGTCTTCCGAGAGAGCAGCTTGTCCATAACGAGGGCAGAGATAGGCACTCGTGGCAAGAAAGCAATCGGAACGTTCTACGTGAAAGACACATCAGGGCAAAATGTGACTCCACAAACAGTGGAAATAATCAGACGAGAAATCGGAGGCAGCATTACAGTGGTGGAGAACAAATCATCAGGGACATCACCAGAAGGCAGCCCTTCAAGAACAAGTACAAGCAGTAGCAGCACGGTAGAAGCACGGTCGAGCTTTTCACTGGGAAACTTGTTGTGGGCGCAGCTGGAGAGGCTTTCCAGCAATTTCAGGCCCATAAAATCAGGATGATGATCTTCTTGCAGTGTAATATCATTAGTTGCTCACTGTAAATAAAGTACATATATATATCAACTCCACCAATTACCGGGGGAGGATTAGAGTGACAAAACCATATATATATATATGTGTAAATAGGCTTCTTTGCTCTTGATTTCACTTGGAGGTACGTAGATATGTTAAGTGAAATGGAAATGGTGCATCCGTAAGGGATTCTTCAAATATGTGAATTTCACTAACTAGAGGAGATCAATTAACAGAGAACAGAGCGTGTGCAAATATCATTAGTGTTGGTTATAGTCCATGTCTGATCCTCGGATGGATAGTTTTTACAAAGAAGTGGAGTCACTATGTAACCAATTAGGAACAGAATCACAGTTGCATATTATGTCATTTTTCATTCGGAGGAAGATTTTATAAAAGTGATGCACATATATTATATAAACTAAAAGATGCAATTAACAGGTGTAAATTAAAAAAAAAAAAGAAAAACTTTGACAACAAATTTGACATTGAGAGACTTGACTCTCGTTTGGCCCTGCCATTGAGCCTATATTGAAATTTAACTACGATATATATATATATTTATGTGGGGATATTTCCAACATCTTCTGGGAGAACTTCATCATTAGGAATGAAACCTACAAAGATCAGGACAAGGTATGTGCACACTGGAAAGAAGGACCTTGGAGGACCTACTATATAAAAATATCTGAAGATCATCAGAAACTTTTGGATACAAAAGACAGAATGTCAGAAAAGCACCGTCAGTGCCACCCGCACTACTCTGTTGCACAGTGTTGGTCCCTTGCACCACTTTTTGTCTTTATCAGCTGGGCCTGTACGGACCATTACCCTCTGTCGGACCAAAATATGATCCCAAGGATCATAGAACATATAGATAACTCTCCACCCCCAAAATTAGGTTAGGACACTCTATCTCATACACATAATTACTAAATAATTGTGGGATTCCTACTGACTTGATCGTCGAAGAGCCATTGTTGGAATCCCTTCCGGCTTAGCTCTAACATGTTTCTGTCTTGTAGATCCACCTTGATTGTACAACAGCTAGTGGACACTTGTTTTTGAAACCTTCAAAGCCCTTCTGCTCAGCAGCAAATACCTTGAGTATTTTTGGGATACAACATATATTTATATAACCAATTCATAAAATTTTGAACGCCAAAGATCAAATGTTTTGAAACTTATTATCTTATAATTATTTATGAAAAAAAAATGCGAGCAACATCACTTCGATATTCAAATGAGCAAATTATCTTCCTACGAAAAATATAGCAAGTTACGTCTATGTATTTTCTAAAATACAACAATCTACCTTCCTATATTTTTTAAAAAATAAAATAATTTTCCTCCATAAACAGATACATAAACCCTAATTAATTAATTCGGACAATTACGTCTACCACCCCAAACTTTGGAAACTAGTAGAATTATATTTCTCATTAAAAATAGGGTTAAATACAGTCACACACCCTTGAAGTATCCACCCCACATCAATTATCTCCCTAAAGTATTAAAACGTTAAAAATCCCCCGACCTTTATATCGTAATTTTATGCATGTCTAAATTTATTTTTAACTTGGTTTGACAAACAAGTAAAATTAAAATAAAATGAGTTACCAAGTACTTTAAGATTATAAAATAAAAATAGCTTGATAACTAAGTGAAACTAAAATTAGACAAATAGCGATTTTGGCATTTTAAAATTCTCTTTATATTTTTTACAAAGTAATTTTTGTAAGGGTAAAATGGACTTTTCAAACTTAAAAAGTAAATGTCAAAATTCTTTTATGTGGGGCTTAAAAATATGTTTTGAAGTGATTAGGTTGGATTATTATAACTAAAAGTGATTGACTTCAAGTTTCACTCAAATAGGTATTTATTCACCTGTGGATATGTATTAATTTGATGAATGATCATTCCATATAAAATATTAGGAAAGGTAACAATTTATACCTAATAAATTTTAATTAGGATATAATCATTAAAAATCCCCAAATATTGCCAACAAACTCCCTTACATACATCTAAAAAGTTATTTGATATTTAAATCATGTATCATTATATTTATTTTATTTTTTTTAAATGAATGAATTACAATTACATCATAAATTTTAATTTTTAATAATTAATATACATTGAACCAATGAGGTGATAATTACTATTAAAATAAATAATATTCACACGATTCGAACCCATGACTTTTTCATAAAGTTATATGTTTGGGGTTGAATGTGAAAAGTAGAAAGATGAGGGGTTCAATGTAAATTACCGACTATTGTTTATTTATTTATTATTTATTTTGTGAATATCAATAATGGTTTTGAGGGTGCGAAATAAATAAGAGAAGCCTCTAAGCAGAGTAGAGTGTGTTTTCTCCCAATTCCCACGAAAAGCAGATCGCCGGCCACCCGACCCAAATTCCAACCCAATACCACTGTCTACTGTTCACAAATCAAAATGTCATGGTTGGCCCGATCCATCGCTAACTCTCTCAAGTTCGATGACGACGACGACAATGACCTCAACCCCGGTCAAAAACCCGACCCTAAAGAGTCCGAAAACCCTGAATCCCAAAGCGACGACGGTAGTTTATCTCCGACGTCTCCGTCGCGCGGCGTCAAAGAAGACCTCTCGGAGCTCAGCAGAACCCTAACCCGACAATTTTGGGGCGTCGCTTCATTCTTAGCACCTCCGCCGCAGCCCGAACAGAAATCCGACCCGGATGTATCGGAACCCGATCAGGGTTCCATTTTGGGAATCCGAAGTGACTTTGCTGAGATTGGGGGCAAGTTCAGGAGTGGAATTTCTCGGCTGTCGAATAACATCAACGTTTCTGAAATTACTAAAATTGCCTCGAATTTCCTGCAATTGGAATCGGATGAGGAGAATGAAGAGACAGGGAGGAAGGTAGATTTCACTTCCTTGGGGAAAGGAGCAGTTGGCGTAACTGAGGAAGTGGTGGCTTTCGCACGTGACATTGCGATGCATCCCGAGACCTGGTTGGATTTTCCATTACCTCAAAATGCTGGAGATGATGTTGGTATGTTGAAATTTATTACTTTCAGCTGTTCGTTATTTATCCATTGATTTATGAATAGATTCTCGGCTACTGTTAAGCAATTAATGGTTGCTGTGATTAAGAGTGGGGTTTCATACTAATTAGATTCTTTAAGTCATGCGCTGATTGTTATTTGTTGGTCTTTTAATGCGTGATGATTTACATTTCCACTGAGTAGATTACACAACTGTTCATATGATACTATTAAATTTGTGTTCAAAGTGTCTCTGTGATTGTCAATAGGCACATTGTTAAGTATTCAAGTCTTTTGGTGAATTCTCCATGAAACAGCAAACCATAGGGAGCTGTGTTCTTGATATGTCCATAACCTTTTTCATTGATTAAATTGAACTCCTTGTGTACATTATGGATCTTCTGTAATGAGGTCTGCTCTTGGCATATTTAGGTGCATAACACTTCTGTCACTTCATCAATTTAATCTCTTCTTATTTTGTGATATGGTGGCAAATTATAATGTTTGGGTAAAGAATTTTGCATGTGACAGAGATTTGACTGGTTATTCTTTGTAAACAATAGATTTTGATATGTCCGATGCCCAACAAGAGCATGCATTAGCAGTTGAACGGTTCGCCCCGAGATTGGCTGCACTAAGGATTGAGCTTTGCCCTGAATACATGAGCGAAAGCTGCTTCTGGAAGATTTATTTTGTACTCGTTCACCCTAGACTAGTTGAAGAGGATGCTGAACTTCTGTCAACACCACAGGTTCTTCTTCTTCATCGTACCATCATACTTGTCTCTCATTCTTCTAATTATTACTCTTCCTTTAACATGATTAAAGTTTGAGAGAACATAATCTGGTTATGGCTGCAATTTAATTGATTGAGTAATCGATATTTTTTGTTATCTTTGGCACTGGAGCAAATTTTTAATTGTTCTCGAATCCCCAGTTGGCGGTGTCCTCTTGTAAGGGGAGAAACACTACTAGTTCAACAAAGCTTGTTTGCACATAGGTAGTCAGTGTTCTACTTCTAAAGTAATAGCCTTACATCCTTCTACGCTGTGCATGTTCATTCGACCCTTTTTTTTACCTAGTAATAGGTACATCTATCTAGCTTGGTTCTGGTGTGTCTAATGAAGGATGATTCTTTAGCTGTGTAATTGACTTGTTGAGTATTTTGTTTCAGAAAGTCACCTCTGTCTTTTCGTGAAACTTCATTTTCTGCAACCTTTTCACCTTGGTTTTCCTTTGATATCTAGTTAAGTACTTTAGTTTGCATGTATATCTTTGGAGAGGGAACAGGTTAGGAACAGTTGAAGCTTGTATACCATCTCCTAACGATCAATGATAAAATGTTGAGTTTTATCAGCACTGCACTGCAATTGTGTGCATGATTGATGTTAGAGATCTTCCATTCAGATGCACTTTAAAAATAACACCAACATTGGTTTGGGATCAGCGTAAAACATAAAAAAGAAAGGCAGGAATTAGCCAATTGTCTAAGTTCTCACTATGTTTCGCTGCCATTTGACTAAAACTGTGTGATCAAAGTATTTGTTGCCAGGAACTTGTTTCAGTGCCTCCTAGTTCAAATCAAACATTTGATAGTGACTAGTGGCTTTACATGCAGCTTCAATGCGATGCACCTTCTTGTTTTACTGTATTACCAATTTTCTTTCAACACCACTACCAATGACCATAGCATGTCTACTTTCTCCAATTTTTTCCTCCCATGATTTTAACTTTTCTTATAATATAGTATTGGTTTGTTCCTGTAGAACCATATTTCTTGCAACAGCAGGAAGTCATTTACTGTTAAACATTGGTCTTGATCTTGAAACCTTTGGAGCTATGACTTTCTTATCTGTTGTCATCTTTGTGGGCTAGCTGTAGAATTGTAGCGAGTTGTGACACCTTTACTACTAAAGTTTCTATGTTGAACTTGAGCTCGACTTTTTTATTTTGTTCCTTGTTTAGTCCACAGGTTTAGCACTTCTCTGGACATCCATATGCACGTTCACCTCGATGTGTGTGATTATGTGGATTCAACTGTGTGTCCGCATCTTGGAAAGAATAGAAGCCACATTGTTCACCTCTCTGTTTCTATTTTTTTACTTTTGGGGGGGGGGGGTTCACTGTTAACAAATAACGAAAATCATGCATACTATCTTACTTTTCCTTTAAGTTCCAAGGTTATTAATCTCCATAACTGCCCCTGCACAGATAGTGGAAGCCCGGGCCTTGCTGGCACATGAATTGAAGAACCAAAATACAGCTAGACCAGAAGATTTGTCTGAAAAGAGATCTTTGGACCCAGAGGAAAATGCTATTTCTCGTCCGGAAGAGCACCTTTCAGTGCCATCACCTGTCATTCCTAAAAGCGAGCATGACAAAGCATCTGACGTTAATATAAGCACTTCAGCAGCAATATCTACTCCTGAAGTAGTGAAGCACTCAGTCGAGAGAAATGAAGTCCAAATTGTTGACAAGCCTGTCATTGAAGAGAATGATGCTGGTCAAGTTAAAGATCCACACTCAATATCTGGTCCCTCAAATGTTTATGAAAAGAAAGATGAAGATGATGCAGATGATTGGTTAAAGGAAGAAACTTCTGAGATCGGGGGTGCTGTTGGAAATATCATTCCCGTTGAAAACGAGGATGATGTGTCATTTAGTGATCTTGAAGAGGATGATGGAGACATTCCCACGAGTTTTAGAAAATCGAATTACAGTTCTGATAAAGACTCCCGAGATTGGGTTCAATTGGGAAAAAGCCCATCAGACAATTCCAAGAATATCGATGTGAAGCACTCTGACAAGGAAAATGCAAATGACAACGAGACTGAGGGATCAAATGACTGGCTAGATGTTGATGACATTGTCGTGGCTTGATTTGTCAGGTAATGTGTCTTGTTTATGATTGCGCTGTGAATAGATTCATTTTAATGTCTTGTATTTCATTAAGGTTTTATAAATGATAATGCTTGTGTACATAATGCACCCATAAATAAACCTTGGATGCTGATTTTAATGTGAAAGATTTTATTAAAATGCCCGGTGGAGCACTGAAGCTCTCTTCGCAAAACTGGATATCTTTCAGATGGAAGTGATGATTCGGGTTTTAAGCTGCCTTTCTGTAATTCTTAAGTCCCTGTCATCGAAATTTTTTCTTTGTTTATCTTCATCTACATTTGCTCTTTTTCCTTTTCTCTCTTGCATTTTTCTATCATGATATGATAGGTGGAAAAAAATCATGATATGATAGAAAGAATATTATTATTATTAAAGGGACGCCAACTCCAAGCGGCTCCCAGGGGTGGCTTTTTCGGGTTGAGCCTATCAGATCTTCCCTTCATTTTAAGATTGAGGTTCAAGATTTTATCTTATTTCATGTACTCCAATACAAAAAGAAGTGACCTATTTATACGTTTCAAAATCACAACCAAATATCTCGTCTCCTCAATATAGAAGATCAGTCTATGAAAGAAATTAATCAACATCATGATGGAGGGATGAACCATCAAATCTTTGCTACTTACTAGGGGATAAAATTGATTATGGAAGATGAACACCCGCACAAAATGAAAAGGATAATCACAGTGTCTTTCTTTAAGATTTGTATAATTACACTTGATTTTATGTGATTTGAAGATTATATTTAATGGCCTTGATATTTGTTTTTGTTCAATAAATAAAATTTTCCACAAATTTGTTGAATTTGCCAATATTAAAAAAGAAATAAATAAAAATTCATATTTACTGTGGATTGATTTATTATTGATTTATTGCTGATCAAATAAATTTTTCTTATCAAACTTGTACAATACATGTAAAGGAAACTTTCTTCAAAAAATTGATTGTATATTAATCAATAATTTTAGTTAAAAGTACATGTAAAGAAAATCAACACAAAAATTACTGCAAAAAATAGGTCCATTCTCACACTAAAGATTTCATTATGAAACATGCACTTGCTGATTGTGATATGACAGATGAATAGTGAAATAATAGAGTTAATCGGCCTGCTACTCTCTACACAGATTAAATTAAATGCCTGACAAAAATTTCCTCAAGACTAGGAAGGGAACACAATGAGCCCATAGGCTGCTTAAATAAATCAATATTAATGAAAAAGTCAAATGTAATAATATGTAAAAAATATGAAATAATTGAGTAGTTAATCAAGAAGACTATGTATGTCCCCTGCCCTACACCTCCATTAATAGAAATGCAGCTACCCTCGTGCATCTGCTACTTAATTACAACCAACAAAGTCAATGTCAATTAATGAGTAATTTTCTTGCTTGCACTGACATGTTGTCAAACCTCCACTCTTTTCTGTACAGTGAGTTGCCCCATTATCCTCAGCACAGGATAGCGAGATTAAATGTCGAATTGAATTAAAAATGAATTGTTTGTAGTCCATTTACAATTCATTTGATTGCAGTATTAGGATAAGAGAAAACAACTATAAATCTTAAATGTCCGATTCATTGCAAATAATCTAACTTGTTTTTTAATGAATCAAGTTAGCACGCAAATTACGTGTTTATGTATGAAAAGAATATTCCGAGAATGTTGAACCATGTTATTTCTGCTGTACAATCATATTCCACAGAGCCCTTCACAATGACATCTTATCCTTATTACTCCTTTAATTGGTACATGCCCACAACCCGGCCAAATGGCTGCACCTCGTCATGCAGAAGCGGAAGGAAAGATGTTTCGACAAGACGAGTTTGTAAGGAAGGTAGACGGGGTCAATGTTGATCTCAACGGGCAACCAGCTTCAGTAGAAGACGATGAGGAAGATAGGGAGTGGAGGCAAGAAGAAGAGCCAATTTCCCTTGACTTTGTATGATTTTGACAAGACTTGCAATAAAGATGGGGGGTTTGTTTGTCGTTAGTGGAGCAAATATTTGGACATCAATTTCAACTCATTGCCCAATTTGTCCTGATTGGCTTCATAACTTACCCACGTTGCATAGGTTATCTTATCTGGTGTAAAGCTGATTAAATCAGGATTTGGTTGGTCTGATTGCAATACATCTCCAGGGGTAAATTACAATTATTTTTATTAAGATTTGACATAATTATAAATGCTCCTTATTTTTTAAAAATTACAAATATTAAATTACACTTTCTTCCCATCAAATAAAAATGTTTCACATTAAAGTTGTATCAATAAATTATTTATCAAATTACATACGTACATACACGTATGATTTGGACGAGAAGTACTAACGTTAATAAAAAAAGTTACATAAACTTTCAATTAATGCCCTTCATTTAACAATTTTCAATATATTTTTATACTTATAAAAGGGTAAATATAATATATATATATATATACATATATATATAAAGTGAGGTTAATATTATTATACCGGGCTTGTTCACAGGGTCGTCTATGATTTTCATAATGGCCACTGAATTATTTTTGAATTTGTAGTTGACATAAAATTGTATAACTAGAAAACTGTAAATATTTGTTAGTTTTTCATATTTTAAATACAACTCTTGATACCTGTTGCTTTTTTTACTTATTTAAGCATTTTTAGACACTTTCTATTGGAATTTGACCTCCGTAAACTTTTCAATTTTGAGATAAGTTAAAATTTACGTTCCATTACCCATTTTTGTTAAATTGTTAACGGAAGGAGCAATACACGTGAGTTGCACATGCTCTTTCCGATAATAATTTAATAGAAATGGGTAATGAGACTACTTATGGTACTAAAAATGGTGAGTTGTAAAATAATAAGACCAAAATCACAATTGAGATAAGTTATGGAATGTAAATTATAATTTTCCAATCAATTTATAAACATTTCAAACTTTATAATTCTTCAATGCAATCTCGCTCATACATTCGATTGGATTCTAAATAGGAATTTTTAAAATACCAACGCATTATAAAAGAAAAAAAATATTATTTAAATTAAATTTGATTGAATTAAATTAGTTATAAATAAATATAAAATACTTATTATATAATTAATCATTTTTCTTAAATTATAAATTAATTATACGATAAATATATTACAATTATCGTATTCAATTTCTATCTATAACTGGATAATTATGCACCGAATCTAATTATTCAAGTGGAGGAAAAATCCGTCTACACATGTATATACACATTGCAGTTAATGATGATTCCAAGGAATGTACATTGATTGAAACAAATTAAGACAGCTGAAATTAAATATATGAAAAACTACGTATTACATCCAAAATATTATACGTTAAAACTCCGTATCTTCAATTTCACAATTATTCTTCAGCAGAGAATTTGAAACCAGACATATAACCGGGAAAACGAAAAATCATGGACTTAAAAGAACAGATGAAAACCATGCAAGAGATGAAGGAGACAAGCTGAATCCAAGTGGACTAGCTGTCCCCAAACTACCATCGAATGATTTCCAGTGCTTTTCTTCTGGTGCTTCCGCCGCAAAACCAGGGCTGCTGGTTAATGGCATCTTGATGGTAGGATGAACGAGTGGCGTCCGATTCGGCGGCGGGGTCACCTCCTGCAGCCGCGTCGGGTGGAACTCAGGCGCACCCGTAAGTTTCTGGACAACATCTCTGAAATCGGCGGGATCCACCTTGTAGATCTTTGGCGGGGTTGGCGGCATAGGTGCGATTGGTTTCTTCAGAATCACGTTCTTGAACGGCAATTTGCGAACGGAATGGAGCGCGGAACGGTAAGGCGGCGGCGGTTTGCCAGTCTTTTCTTGGTGCTGGTGAGCTGAAGAGTTAGATAAATTGGAAAAAGAAGGAGATGAAGAAGAAGAAGCTGAAACATTAGTAGTAGTGTATGAATATAAGTCCATGATTGATTCTTCTGTCTATGTTTTCTTGCTATATAATATGTTGGTGTGGATTTCTGAATGAATATAAAACAACAAGTTAGAATAGAAAAAACGATGAAAAGATGGTGGGGGTGGGGTGCTGTATATATAGCAAAAATGTTGGGGAAGAAGTTTCATTAAGAAACACGAAAATACTTGAAAATCAAAATAGTTTCACGTCAGGAATTGAATTGAAATTGCTGAACC